>NW_026882367.1:0-40732 GCF_032173495.1 Musca vetustissima
TAGTTGTCGTTTAGTGGTTATTTTTAGTAGCTACAGAGACGTCTATGTAAATATGTTTTTTTTTAATTTCTCTAAGGGAATTCGTATTGCAATTCTATTGGTACATTAAAGGAATGTCGAAAACCTTAAAATGTTATTGAGACACCAAAAAATATTGTAAATAAATTGTAGATTATTAGTAAGGAACAAAATAATGACTTGTTTTTATTCTATACAATTATTTGATAGATAGACAATATTGTAGACCCCGCCGTTTTCCCACAGTGGGACCTAACCTATTTTCCCTATATATGGAATTTAAGTCAGGGTCTACCTTTACCCTTTGCATTTTAAAATGGCCAAATTTTGGAAGT
The DNA here is from genome assembly GCF_032173495.1 of Musca vetustissima. Taxonomy (NCBI): domain Eukaryota; kingdom Metazoa; phylum Arthropoda; class Insecta; order Diptera; family Muscidae; genus Musca; species Musca vetustissima. The sequence goes on from NW_026882367.1 coordinate 354, forward strand.
TGTGGTTGACTTGGGAATAAAAGTGAAGTTGTGGTTGACTTGGGAATAAAAGTGAAACATGTTCTAAGAGCTCTTTCGATGACCTTTGAAGTGGCATCAACCCCATAGACCACCGCCTCCAAAATTTGGCACAGTGGGCCAATAGCAAAAAATACCCTTTGTATTTTAAAATGGCCGAATTTTGGAAGTTGTGGTTGACTTGGGAATAAAAGTGAAACATGTTCTAAGAGCTCTTTCGATGGCCTTTCAAGTGGCATCAACCCCATAGACCACCGCCTCCAAAATTTGGCACAGTGGGCCAATAGCAAAAAATACTCTTTGTATTTTAAAATGGCCAAATTTTGGGAGTTGTGGTTGACTTGGGAATAAAAGTGAAACATGTTCTAAGAGCTCTCTCGATGGCCTTTCAAATGGCATCAACCCCATAGACCACCGCCTCCAAAATTTGGCACAGTGGGCCAATAGCAAAAAATACCCTTTGTATTTTAAAATGGCCAAATTTTGGGAGTTGTGGTTGACTTGGGAATAAAAGTGAAACATGTTCTAAGAGCTCTCTCGATGGCCTTTCAAATGGCATCAACCCCATAGACCACCGCCTCCAAAATTTGGCACAGTGGGCCAATAGCAAAAAATACCCTTTGTATTTTAAAATGGCCAAATTTTGGAAGTTGTGGTTGACTTGGGAATAAAAGTGAAACATATTCTAAGAGCTCTTTCGATGACCTTTGAAGTGGCATCAACCCCATAGACCACCGCCTCCAAAATTTGGCACAGTGGGCCAATAGCAAAAAATACCCTTTGTATTTTAAAATGGCCGAATTTTGGAAGTTGTGGTTGACTTGGGAATAAAAGTGAAACATGTTCTAAGAGCTCTTGCGATGGCCTTTCAAGTGGCATCAACCCCATAGACCACCGCCTCCAAAATTTGGCACAGTGGGCCAATAGCAAAAAATACCCTTTGTATTTTAAAATGGCCAAATTTTGGAAGTTGTGGTTGACTTGGGAATAAAAGTGAAACATGTTCTAAGAGCTCTTCGATGGCCTTTGAAGTGGCATCAACCCCATAGACCACCGCCTCCAAAATTTGGCACAGTGGGCCAATAGCAAAAAATACCCTTTGTATTTTAAAATGGCCAAATTTTGGGAGTTGTGGTTGACTTGGGAATAAAAGTGAAACATGTTCTAAGAGCTCTCTCGATGGCCTTTCAAATGGCATCAACCCCATAGACCACCGCCTCCAAAATTTGGCACAGTGGGCCAATAGCAAAAAATACCCTTTGTATTTTAAAATGGCCAAATTTTGGAAGTTGTGGTTGACTTGGGAATAAAAGTGAAACATGTTCTAAGAGCTCTTTCGATGACCTTTGAAGTGGCATCAACCCCATAGACCACCGCCTCCAAAATTTGGCACAGTGGGCCAATAGCAAAAAATACCCTTTGTATTTTAAAATGGCCGAATTTTGGAAGTTGTGGTTGACTTAGGGATAAAAGTGAAACATGTTCTAAGAGCTCTCTCGATGGCCTTTCAAATGGCATCAACCCCATAGACCACCGCCTCCAAAATTTGGCACAGTGGGCCAATAGCAAAAAATACTCTTTGTATTTTAAAATGGCCAAATTTTGGGAGTTGTGGTTGACTTGGGAATAAAAGTGAAACATGTTCTAAGAGCTCTCTCGATGGCCTTTCAAATGGCATCAACCCCATAGACCACCGCCTCCAAAATTTGGCACAGTGGGCCAATAGCAAAAAATACTCTTTGTATTTTAAAATGGCCAAATTTTGGGAGTTGTGGTTGACTTGGGAATAAAAGTGAAACATGTTCTAAGAGCTCTTTCGATGAAGTGGCATCAACCCCATAGACCACCGCCTCCAAAATTTGGCACAGTGGGCCAATAGCAAAAAATACCCTTTGCATTTTAAAATGGCCGAATTTTGGAAGTTGTGGTTGACTTGGGAATAAAAGTGAAACATGTTCTAAGAGCTCTTGCGATGGCCTTTCAAGTGGCATCAACCCCATAGACCACCGCCTCCAAAATTTGGCACAGTGGGCCAATAGCAAAAAATACTCTTTGTATTTTAAAATGGCCAAATTTTGGGAGTTGTGGTTGACTTGGGAATAAAAGTGAAACATGTTTTAAGAGCTCTCTCGATGGCCTTTCAAATGGCATCAACCCCATAGACCACCGCCTCCAAAATTTGGCACAGTGGGCCAATAGCAAAAAATACTCTTTGTATTTTAAAATGGCCAAATTTTGGGAGTTGTGGTTGACTTGGGAATAAAAGTGAAACATGTTCTAAGAGCTCTCTCGATGGCCTTTCAAATGGCATCAACCCCATAGACCACCGCCTCCAAAATTTGGCACAGTGGACCAATAGCAAAAAATACCCTTTGTATTTTAAAATGGCCAAATTTTGGGAGTTGTGGTTGACTTGGGAATAAAAGTGAAACATATTCTAAGAGCTCTTTCGATTACCTTTGAAGTGGCATCAACCCTAGAGACCACCGCCTCCAAAATTTCGCACAGTGGGCCAATACCAATTTTCTTGCCCTTGAAGCAAATAGTTTAATTTATTAATATTAATATTTGTGTGCAAATATTCATTAGTATACATTTTAGTTTTATAATATTATATTTATATATGTTAATAGTAGTATATATGTGTTCTAAAATCGAATTTGCATTCACAGCAATCTGTTATACTATATAACAAAACTGTTATATCGCACACAACCACCCAAACTGGTGTGTGCCTTCGCTACTCAAATTCGAATTTATCTTCACGCACATTCCATGCGAATCGTGTACCAAATTTGTTTGATTGAGGCGAAATTTAGCATAGATTACCGATGTAAGGCTAGAAGACGTATGTTAAGTTTTGTGAAAATAAAGTGCGATTGCGCTTCAATGGTCTTCCCAAAAATCTGGACCTATCCATCTCTTATATGTATGTCTGCAGTTGGTATTTCATTTTTTCCTGAAAGACTCGATCGATTTTAAGTATTTTGAATAGCCATCTCTTGGTGCAGGATATACCTAACAGAGGACTGCTGTCACCATACGCTGATGATGTGTTACTTGCGCTATGAGGCCGTTTTGGAAGCTCTGTGGAAAGAACATTAAATATGTACATAGGAGTGTCGGTCAGAATGAAATACCTAGGAATAATCCTGCATGAATAATTCGGCTTTTGCCGTTATGTGGATTACGTGCTGATGTTGCTAAAATACAAGCAAGTAATTCGACCATTCATCACCTACTGAATAAATGCAGATGATGGTTCGGCCCGGCCGACGTTTTTACATGTTCTGGATGTAATGGTTTCTCTTCAATTACTTGAGGATTCACCCTTTTTTTGCTGTGGCAGAATTACAATTTTTATATCCTCAGCCGTATGGCTAATGGGGGTATATCCACTTTGCTACGGCAAAAATGTGCTTCATCGAAATATTGGTTTTAGGCCCCTTGGTTCTTTGGATTAAATACATTTCAGATAATTTGGAGTCGAATTACGCATGTCCATCTGGCCGGTTGGTGGTGTCCACGATAACTCTGAAGGGAGTAACTGATTTCATCTAAACTTGGCACATCGTCATATTTCTTCAAAACGTAGTTTAACATCGAAGATGGAGAATATCGGTTCACTTCTTCTAGTACTTCCCCCCAAAAATGTACTGCTGAAAATCATTATACCCTACACCACTATGCTGTCAGGGTATTATAGCTTTGTGCAGCCCCAAAAGTTTGTAACGCCACGAAATATTTGTCATAGACCCACCTTTAAGTATACCGATCATCATATCTGTAGTAGCTGAATCGATCTAGAAATGTGTGTCCGTCCGTCTGTCCATTATAATTTGTAAACACAATACAGGCCACAGTTATGGACCAATATTTACCAAATTTTGCATGTAGGATGGGTTCTGGTCAATGAAGACCCATATTGTTTTTGATAAAGATCGGCTAATATTTAGGGGATGAAATGGACCAAATACTTAATTTTTGTCGGTTTTTCTGGTCGCTCCAGAGGCCGCAATTATGGTCCGAACATCACGAAATTTTACATGGAGAAGGGAATCGGGGCAAAGAATAAGCATGCATGTTTTGATAAAGATCAGTCAATATTTAGCGGGTCAAATGGACCCTGAATTCTGTGTGAAAAATTGCAAAATTTTTAGTCTGGCGCGTATATACGTGCTCCTGCAGGACATATATCCGAGAAGTTGATAGTATATCCAAGAGGAGTTGTTGACCTTTAATTTTGTGGCTGTATGTACTCTGATGTGGGAGTTATCCGTAACTATGTAAACCTGACTATGTGCCTAGTACTATTACTCCATTAGAGGACGGAAATGTCGCGCTGATCGCTTTGAAATTGTACATGAAGTTCCGATTTTGGTTAAGGACGGCGCCTATGGTTTTCGGTGAAGTTCAGATTTTATTCAGGGGGTGCCATGAACCGAAAACATTTATTTTGTCAGATTTTCTTGTCGCCCTTTAGGCAATTATTATATGCAGAACATCACATATTTTACAAGGTGAAGGGGATCTGACCAAATACTTATATCGGCCTTTTAGATGATGATCGGTCAATATTCCGAAGGTCAAATTAACCAAAACCTAAAGAACAAAATTTTAGAAAATATACCAGGCTTAGAAAGTGGAGTTGTTGATTTAAAATCGGTAAAAATGGTGCAAATATCACGAAATATTGCCCAGTCTCAGAATATAGAACGGCCGAAAGTTTGCTTTTCGTGGTAGTTGTGTAGGATATCATATGGTCGGCCCGTCCGACTATACTGCTCCACTCACTGGTTTTTATAATACCAAACTTTGCACAACCTTCTATCTTCATCAAACCTAGATCAAGTCCGAAGACCCATTGCTTCACTTCTTCAGGTACCTCCCCCACAAATGGTCACAAATGTCGTTTATTGGTTTAAGTACATTTTAGGTTTTGTTGCATATCTTGATTTTCTAGAAAAGTTTACAAAAAATATATTACTTAAAAAAATATTAATACCACTTAGCAATCTAAACTAAACCTTCTCTATATAACCACTTTCAAAGTAAACGACTCACTTAACCAAGTTAAAGGAATCCGGGCGAATGGAATGTCCGATTTGAATCAAACATTGCCCAACCTATTATCTTTACCGAGCCTATATCAAGTGTGATTATGGCAGCCATCGGTCCATTCCTTGTGGTACCTCCCCCCACAAAGAATCAATATTTTATATACATTAAATTTAATTTGAAGCTAATTGAATAACCGATTTGATCAGTATTAAAACCCATACCCTCTTTGATTAAAACTTATACCCTATATAAAGCGAATAATAAAACCAGTGTGAAATTCCGAAGAACTCAGCAAACAAAAGGCTGAGGGTATATATCTATCGGCAACACTATTTTATTTGTCCAGTCCCACACTTTTGAAACCCCGAATTTGATAACATTTTATATAGTAATCCTCTTAGGCATTTATTAGACAAAAATAATTGCTATAAATATGCTCCCAACTGTATGCCGTTATTTAGATGAGTTTTCCAAGTTAAAGAAATCCTTGTACTCTGTGGACGTGAGTAAGTATTACTGAATACTAAAATATAAGTACACTAAATAGGCGGTTGATGGGTGGGTGCATAACTAACGTAATGTGGGTGTTTTTTGTATGTATGTATGTATGTAGATATATTTGCCTGAGTGTATAATTTAAGTATCGCTTCAAGTATGCTCTTGTAATACTTTACTTATAATTTTACTTTATGGGGCTTTTTCCTTTGCTTTCTTCATATTTATGACTTTCTTAGTATAGTTGATTTCTTTACTTTTTCTTCTCCATCTGGGGTAGGAACGCCAAACGAAACAGCATCATCAACATATCCAGCGGCCTGATGACGAACATCATTATAAGACTTGTATTTCATGCTGTTGGACTGTGTTGGGTAAAGCGGTTTATTTCCAATGATAATGTCTTTGTTGACGTTGGCATTTCTCCTTTGAGATTCATTTTTCTTGTCGTGTTGTTGTGGATATTTTTTGTTTTGATTGTTTTGCAACATTGTTGCCAACAATTTTGATTTCACACCCTTCATATAGTTTCTTGCTGCTGTAAAGGTTCTCCAACAATACTACACAATACTAACTGACTGGCTGACTTCAGGTGTAAGAAAAAAACTTCAGCAAAATAAAAACGAAACGAAAATTCTTTTGTAAATGCGTTAGTCAAACTAAGGGACGGACGGGCTGGCTGGTTGATTCGTTCTGTTGTTTGTTGGCTGCCTGACTGACATTGTCTCGCCAGTTGTTGTGGCCCGCCGCTCGTTCGTTCGTTTGCCTTGTTTACATTTGTCATTTTGTAAAAATCAGGTGGAACACTGCGAGCGTTGTGGGTTCACAGCTTGTCGTCTATGTGTGATTTTTGTTTGTATGCTTGTATGGGCACCGTGCCGACCGTGCCCTCACTCGAAGAGGTCTACGTTCGCGTGTTAAAGTAAAGTTGTTTTCTTGGCACTTTTCTTTTTGTTTTCTTCTACATTCTGCTGGGTGTTTTGAAATTTTGCCGTCAGTTGTATTGTTGTTGTTGTTTTCGTTGGTGTTCTTGATTTTTCTTTCATTTAATATTATGGTGTCTCGTGTGTATTGTTTTATAATACACACATACATACACGCACACACACGAACCTTGTTACAATTCCGCCTTCCTTGTTTTTAGATGTGTTTTTTTTTTCTTTTTTCTTACACATTTTTTGTTGTTATTGATGGTATAGCTTTAACTTTTCTTACCTTGTTGTGTATCGCACTCCCAATAAGAAGCTTAAACCGAATCAAAGTGAATTGAACTTTTTGTTGTCATCAATCAAATATTTACAACATCACGTAGAGATTCTGGAAGGAGATTTACTTTTGCCTTTGTTTTTGAAAGTATATCCTATTATTTCTATCGCTTGTTATATATATATATATACATACATAGATACATATCTCGTTATATATGTATGATTGTATTCCCGTCAGATGTAAAACAGTTTCAGGACATCATACATATGTACTATGTTTTTTTTTATGTACGATATATGTAAGTATGACTTGTCTCATCTGAGAGATATTCACACGAAAGTCCTTCTAGTTGGACCTAAGGAAAACGACTCAGGACTCCGTTTAGAAAAAAAATAAAAATTTCCACAAGTCTGTATTTTTGTTATAAGACTGTGAATTCTAAAGTCCCACAAGACTGTCTTTTTACTATACCAATAATCGTTTTCTGATAAGAATGATATCGCAACACCACGGTGTTAGATTTTATTACTCAGGTCCAATTCGGATGGATTTCTTGTGAACTGTTTCCTATAGGAAAAAGACAGTCCAGTGGGATTCTGAATTTTTTTCTGAATAGGAAAAGACATTCCAGAGTGACTGTGATTTTTTCCATAGAAAAGAGGCAAGCCTGTGGGACTGCGAATTTTTCCGTATAGGTAAAAGGCTGAATTTGTGAATTTTCCCTAATGGAAAAATACAGCCCTGTAAGACTGTCATCTACGACAGTGAAGTTATTCCTATAGGAAACAGACAGCTCTGTAGGATTCTGAAATACAACCCTTTGCGATAGTACATTTATTTCTATAGAAAAAACGACGCCTCCGAACCATAGAATGCTAAGTCTGAAAAGTGAGTTTTTCAGTATATCTTACGGGCCATGCTAAGTACATTTTTGCTTATAACTTTGGTTTGGATTGGCCGATGATTACCACAATTTCAGAGAATATAAATTAAGGACCGTTGTATCTAAAAACGTAAAGAACTTTAAAACATGCTAAGTCGACTTAGCATACTATAGTTCGGAGGCGTCGATATGTATCATAAAAATTTTATGTCAGTGTTCACTTGAAGGAACATAATGTCTTTCTGCAATCTATGCTAAATTTAAGTTCATTCGGGCAGATTTAGAGGTGTCTGCGTACCATGGGACAAAGTTATGGAAAACGATTTATAGCAAAATTGATACACGCTATTCGGTACGCCGCACTGTTAAATATTTAATCTCAATCAGACACCCGTTCGAAATACAGAAAGGTGTTATGGCTGCATCTGCATAAATTTCAACGTTACCTAATAACGTCATTCAAGTCTGAATTTGATACGTTGTGCAAAATTTCGTGTTAATCGGACAAACATTAGGAGTTTATGTAAAATCGGACGAAAATATATATGGGAGCTATATTTACATCTGAACGGTTCTTCAAGAAACTTAGCACACATCATTCTAGGCTCAATTCCGTACGCTATGCCAAATTTCGTGCAAATTAAAAAAAAATATATATAGGGTCTATGATGCACCATTTACATTAAATCGGACGAAAATATATATGGGAGCTATATATAAATCTAAACCGATTTCCACGAAACTTAACACACGTCGTTGTAGACTCAATTCAGTAGGCTATACCAAATTCCGTACAAATCAAACGATTTTCGAGACTTTGGTGCACCATTTACCTAAAATCGGGCGATACCATATATGGGAGCTATATCTAAATCTGAACCGATTTTCACGAAACTTGGCAAACATCATTCAAGACCTAATTCAGTAGGCTATACCAAATTTCGTACAAATCGATAGATATATAGGGACTTTGGTAGACCATTTACCTAAAATCGTGCGAAACTATATATGGGAGCTATATCTAAACCTGAACCGATTTTCACGAAACTTAGCACATGTCATTCTAGACCTAATTCAGTAGGCTATACCAAATTCCGTGCAAATCGAAAGATATATATGGACTTTGGTAGACCAATTACCTAAAATCTGGCGAAAATATATATGGGAGCTATATATAAATCTAAAACGATTTCCACGAAACTTAACACACGTCGTTCTAGACTCAATTCAGTAGGCTATACTACATTCCGTACAAATCAAACGATTTTCGAGACTTTGGTGCACCATTTACCTAAAATCGGGCGATACCATATATGGGAGCTATATCTAAATCTGAACCGATTTTCACGAAACTTGGCAAACATCATTCAAGACCTAATTCAGTAGGCTATACCAAATTTCGTACAAATCGATAGATATATAGGGACTTTGGTAGACCATTTACCTAAAATCGTGCGAAACTATATATGGGAGCTATATCTAAACCTGAACCGATTTTCACGAAACTTAGCACATGTCATTCTAGACCTAAATGAGTAGGCTATACCAAATTCCGTGCAAATCGAAAGATATATATGGACTTTGGTAGACCAATTACCTAAAATCGGGCGAAACTATATATGGGAGCTATATCTAAATCTGAACCGATTTTCACGGAACTTAGCACACGTCATTCTAGACCTTATTCAGTAGGCTATACCAAATTTCGTGCACATCAAACGATTTTCAGGGACTTTGGTGCACCATTTACCTAAAATCTGGCTGAACTATATATGGGAGCTATATCTAAATCTGAATCAATTTTCACGAAACTTAGCACACACCATTCTAGACCTAATTCAGTAGGCTGTACCAAATTTCGTGTAAATCGAAAGATAAATAGGGACTTTGGTACCCCATTCACATTAAATCGGACGAAAATATATATGGAAGCTATATCTAAATATGAACCGATTTTCTCCAATTTCAATAGGGTTTGTCCTTGAGCCAAATAAGTGGCATATGCCAAATTTCATCCAAATCGGATTATAAATGCGATCTGTACTTTGTTTACAATTCAACATGGACAGACGGACGGACATGTATAAATCGACTCAGAAAGTGATTCTATGCATATTCTCAAAAGGAACTATTATTTTGCCTGTTACAAATATATGCACAAAGACATAATACCACAGTGTGGTGAAAGGTTAAAAAGACAGTCCAGTGGGACTCTGAATTGCATGTGCATTTTCTTATAGAAAAATACAGTTTTCTGTAGAAAAAAACAGTCCAGCGTGACTATGAATATTTCCTATATGAAAGAGGCAATCCTGTGCGACTGCGAATTTTTCCGTATAGAGAAAATACAGAATTTGTGAATTTTTCCCTAATGGAAAAATACAGCCCTGTAAGACTGTCATCTACGACAGTGAAGTTTTTCCTATAGGATTCTGAAATACAACCCTTTGCTATAGTACATTTGTTTCTATAGAAAAAAAGACAGTCCTGTGCAATTTTTAATATTTTTCATACATGTAAAGGACAGTCCAGTGGGTCAGTGAGTTTTTTTCTATAGGAAAACGACAGCCCAGTGGGACTGGTAATTTTTCCCAGAGGAAGAAGAAAGTTTTTTGTGGAACTGTGTATTGTGTTTTTACTGGAAAGGAATTATCCTGTGGGACTGCTAATTTTTTTCATAGGAAAAATTCACAGACCTGTTGGACTGCTATTTTTTTCATAGGAAAAAATCACAGACCTTTTGGACTGCGAATTTCTCCTTATACAGTTCTGATTTTTGTTTCTTATAGGAAAATACATACCAAAATATTTTCTGATATGAAAATACTCCACTCATTTATTATAATTGAAATCTTTTAGTAATAAAAAAAAATAAAATGTATCCAATCTTCAACAGTGATATATTGTATATTTATATAAGGACACGAAGTAGAAACAAAGAATAAACTAAACAGTAAAACATCTGCAGAAAAACATATCTTCTGCTAGAAAAGAAATTCGTTTTACGAAATTGATTGGATTTTTTATTGGTCTAGAATGAAGTGGCTTAGAAATCTGTTTCATAATAAGAGGATTTTTTTTTTGCTTTTAAGGTGATAAGTTGTTAAGAAATGCAAACTATTATTTAAAAAATAAAACATTCATTGATGACATATGCGGTGATATTCAAAATTTAATAAAATGTTTCAGTTATTAAATTTAACTTTTTTAGTAAACTGTTTCATAAAACCGCACACATATTTTAAATTAAACGTGCGTTCGCAATATGTAAATAAATTAAAATTTAATTTTTTTTAGAATCACCACAACAATAAATATTTCCTTGCTGAAAGCAACCAAAACAATTTATTTGTGGAAATTTTGTTACATTTTCTAAAATTTAATTACTTGTAAACAAAACTATAAATGTATCAGATTGTTCGTTATTAGGAGATGTGATAAAAGCGAATAGGCGGCAATGGCTCAATTTTCATCAATGAATTCTGTTCACTGATAAGAATTTAAAGCCAAATCCACCGTGTGAGAGAAACCTGTATAAATGTTGTTAATCATTATAAGAAAATATGTCAATATGTATTAATTGATCGCCTTTAACAAACACTGCGGATAATATTGCATTAATTTATTTACATGTATATATGGGCAGCAAAAATAAAAATTCTTTAACATTTTTATAATACACTTTGGGTGTACTGTTATTATTTTTTTTTTAATTTTCCCCCTTTTGTGAAAGTATTTTTCCATTATATAAAATATTATTTATCTCATATAATATGGAAATAAACAAATTTGCACATTTAATTAAACAATGTACAACAAATATAACCACAATATTTATAGTTTTTATTTATATACAAATACCTCAAATACACATGTGTATGTGTAGGAATTATTATTATTATTATTTCTGTGGAAAAGTGTTTGCGTGTGTGGACCAGTTGCAGCAACCACAAATGCGTTTGTCACAAATTCGAAAAATTAAATGTTTGTAAAAGATGTTGAAAGACCAAAGTTAAGGGTGATATTATAAAATATTTACAAGCCATAGAGTTTATTTGTCCCATTCTTAGTCATGACATTTTACATTTAAAAATTAAATAGTTTATTTATAGAATGTAATTATATAACCATAAATGAATGGTTTTAATTGTTATTTTAATAGTTGGTGTTTATGTCGAAGGAATTGTCCAGATAAAATCAATTTTATGGTCTTTATATGTCCAAATGCCTAAACAATATATATATATATATATAGTTATTTTGAGATGTAATAATTATATATAAATACTTAAATATTATTTATAATAAATTTGTTTGCTTAAATTAATGTAATTAGTACGAAGCGGTAACTACTTGTTTACTATCCACCATATTATAACCGGTATACTAATTTAGTCACTACTTTCGTAACTCATCGAAATACTCATTTTTGAACCTATATATATATATATATATATATATATATATAACGATTATGACTTCTTTGCAACCTCGTATCCCAGTATCATGTTTTGATGATTTTTTTGGGCAACGGTTAAAATAAAATCTTAATGATTAAGTGATTTTGTAATAAATTTGGGGGTCAAAAAATCTTTTGTCTTGTGGTAGATAGATTACGGCTTAAGAAAATGAAGACTGAATATGCGAACGAGGATTCGTGATTAAAGATTTAACTGAAGATATTTTATCACAAAAAAAAAAAAAACAGTTTCTTTTCTTGCCAGCAAAAAATTCATCACACTATAACTCAAAAACTTGATCTATTGCGAATTTGTCCTCCTGAGAAATTTTCCACCCCCAGACCATGTCACAGTATTTTTGACTTTAAATCATCTTTTGGGTCTTAACTCTTGAACTCTTTTTATACCCTACGCAACTATGTTGTCAGGGTATTATAGCTTTGGTCAGCCCCAAGAGTTTGTAACGCCGCGTAATATTGGTATACCGATCGTCATATCTCGACTAGCTGAGTCGATCTATACATGTGTGTCCGTTCGTCTGTCCATTGTAATTTGTAAACACGATACAGGTCACAGTAGGATGGTTTCGGCCCAATGAAACCCCCTATTGTTTTTGGTAAAGATCGGATAATATTTAGGGAATGAAATGAACCAAATACGTATTTTTTTCGGTTTTTCTGGTTGCTCCAGAGGTCGCAATTATGGCCCAAACATGTCGAATTTTTACATGGAGAAGGGTATTGGGCCAAAGAATAAGCATGCCTGTTTTGATAAAGATAGGCCAATATTTAGCGGGTCAAATAGACCCTGACTTTTGTGTGAAAAATTACAAAATTTCTATTCTATAGCGTATATATTTACTCCTGAAGGACATAGAGCCGTGAAGTTGATAGTATATCCAGGCTGGCCTTTAAATTGATATCAATTATATTATCGTATGTACTCGGATGTGGGATTTACAGGTGCTTAAGTATTCAAATGTTATTCAGTAACCCATTACCACACTAGAGTGCGGAAATATAGCACTCATCGCTTTGAAATTTTCCATGAGGTTCCAGTTATGGTCAAGAACAACGACTACAATTTTCGGTGATGATCAAATAACAATTCGGGATGAAGTGGACCGAAAACTGTTATAAACCGAACATCACAACACCACCCACGGTGAAGGGAATCTGGACACGTAATTAGAGGAGCGGCTGTACTGAATATTAGTAATATTCGGAAAATATGTCATTGCAAGCAAGAGGTACTGTTGAACTCTAATCGGACAAGAGGGTGCAAATATTGCCCCGGCTCGGAATAAAAATCCGCAGAAAGTTAGAGTTTCGTTGTAGTTGTGTGGGGTATCGTATGGTCGGCCGTCCGACTATACTGCTCCACTCACTTTTTTTGCCTTTAACAAAAATATCCATGTTACTACACCCCTATATATATATATATATATATATGTGTTATACCCATACTTGCCTATGCATATTTGTTTGCTGCTGCGGTATTTGAACCTGTTCCCTTCAATTATACTTCTTCCATGTTCTTACGCACAAAGAACACCAGAGTAAAACGATTGTTATAAAACAAACAGAAAAAAAATATTACGATGGTTACCAGAAGGTGATTACAACAGTAAACAAACAAACCATAGACGAGGAAAATAAACAAACCGCTTAATCTGATAATTTAGGTAAAATGGTATTAGGTATTTTATATGAGTTAATGAAAGATAATATTTAATAAATTTCCAATGTATAATATGACATACAGTTTTCGAAAAACGTGAGATAACTTGATTGTGGAAAATCTAAGAACCCTGATATCTAAAGACATTCTATAATGGGATTCAAGATATTCTATAATTAATGTTACTAGAAGAAATAAAGTGAAGGCAATATCATTGTAAATTTCAGGAATATTTATAATAACAAATTTGTTTTTGATAAAAGGTACATTTTTTTTCCAGGCCTATTAAAAAATAAAAAAAATGTATTCTTTTTTAAATTGACGTGGAAAAAATATAACTTTTATTTAAAACCTGAAAAAGTATCAACCTTTCTTTCAATTTCCTTCAACATTTGTAATTAAATAGTACCCAACATTTCCATAACAACCTCCAACATTAATAAATGTCAACAAAAAGTCCAACAACATCAACAATAATAATGAATGAAAAACGCCACGCTAATTAACATAAAGTTTTGTAACTTATGTGAACATGCCCTCCTCACTTAAGTTGATAACATAATGAAAGGATGTTCAGTAATATTTAATAAAGTGTTACGGGGAGGAACAGAGTTCAACAACTACAACAAATAAAACGTAAATACACATACATGCGTTTTTTATTTATACAATTAACAAAGTTAAGTGTGTACATATATTCATAAACTAAACCGGACAACAGGATTTTTGGGGAATGGAATATTCTTTATGTGTATGAAAGCCCTTGGAGTGTATATTAAGGACCCAGAAGGAAAAAATCAACATAAGTCAAATTTTTGAGTTATGAAATGATCATTTTTTCTAAAACACTCGGGCCAGAGATCAGTTTCGAGGACGCTGATTACGATTGTGCAATAAAAATGTAATAGATTGGATCCCAAATAATTAATTTTAAAAGTTGAATTAATCAAATTATTTTTTAAAACGTTTTGTTGAGCATGGCCACTAATTACAAATGTGAAATTAGATTTTGAAAATCAAATAAATTAAATCCAAAATGGCGGATCAAATATAAGAAACAACTAAATATTTAATTTGTTAGCAGTATTTATACCCTACACAACTATGTTGTCAGGGTATTATAGCTTTGTGCAGTCTCAAAAGTTTGTAACGCCGCGAAATATTGGTCCTAAAGTATACCGATCGTCATATCTCGACTAGCTGAGTGGATCTAGACATGTGTGTCCGTTAGTCTGTCCATTATAATTTGTAAGCACGATACAGGCCACAGTTATGGACGAATCTTCACGAAATTTTGCATGATAAAGATCAGTTAATATTTAGGGGATGAAATGGACAAAAAACTTTATTTTTGTCCAATTTTCTGGTCGATCCAGAGGCCGCAATTATGGCCCGAACTTCGCGAATTTTCACATGTGGAAGGGGGTCGGTGCAAAGAATAAGCATGTCTGTTTTTATAAGGATCGGCCAATATTTAGCGGGTCAAATGGACCCTGATTTTTGTGTGAAAAATTACAAAATTTGTATTCACTGGCATATATATTCACTTCTGAAGGACATAGACCCGAGAAGTTGGTAGTATATCTAAGAGGAGTGGTAGATCTTTAAATTGACACCAATCATATTTTCGTAGGTACTCGGATGCGGGAGTTACACTTAAATATTTACAGGTGCTTACGTATTCATATATTATTTAGTAATCTATTACCACACTTTAGGGTGGATATATAGCCTGATCGCTTTGAAATGTTCCATGAGGTTCCAGTTATGGTCAAGGACAACGCCTATATTGTTAGGTGATGATCAGATAATAATTTTTCTGATGAAGTGGACCGAAAACTTAATTATTTGTACTTTTCGAGTCGAAAGCCGAACATCACAAAACAACCTACGGTGAAGGGAATCTGGACAAGTAATCTGGACCTCTAGCCAGTCAAAAATTGTGAAAATATCGCGAAATATTGCCCAATCTCAGAATATGGAACCACAGAAAGTTAGATTTTCATGGAAGTTGTCTAGGGTATCATATGGTCGGCCCCGTCCGACTATACTGCTCCGCTCACTGGTTAGAGTAAGAATTGCATGAAATCGCATTTTTATTTATTATGGTCTTAAAACTATGACATGATTTAATTATATTTCAAATTATTGCAAACGTGGTTGTAAAACGTGCTCAAAATTCCACAAACTATTAAATAAATGGGGGGTCCATTTATGTGGGACCTACCCCGAAAACTATGTCAATATTGATAGTTTTTGGTACGAAGATTTTACACCCGATGAGAATTCAAAATACTAAATTACAGCCAATTTGGTTGTAAAGCGCAGACAAAATGCCAAAAAAAAACAGTAAGGAAAGTAGTAAAGTCGGACCGACTATATGATACCCTTCACCACTTTGTGTATATTCTATATATGTATCCTAAAAGACGTCGCCTTTTCGAAGGAACATTGGTATAAAATTGAACGAACTTAAATATGTGATCATTATCTATATCTAAACCGACTAACATCAATCCCTACACATGTCATTCTGCAACCTATGCTAAATTTTGTAAACCGATTTAAAGCAAACATGACACACGCTCTTCGGTATGCTGCACAGTTTAAAATGTAATCTCAATCAAACACCCATTGATTATTTGGTGTACAATAAACATGAATAAGTCGAAATTATGTATGGAAGCTATGCTATATCCATATCTGAACCGATTTCAAGGAATCTTGCCAGAGATTAATATATATTAACTTCAGTACATTGTGTCAATCGGCCTAGCTATGGGTCTTTAGTGCACCATTTACTTAAAATCGGACGAAAATATATATAGGAGGTGTTTGTAAATCTGATCCGAAAACTTTGCACACATCATTCTAGACGTTATTCAGAACGCTATACCAAAATCGAAAGATATAGGGCGCTTTGGTGCAGCATTTACATAAATTGGGGCGAAATTATATGTGGGAGCTATATCTAAATCTGAACCGATTTTCACGAAACTTTGCATATATTATTCTTGACTTAATTTAGTACGCTATGCCAAAATTCGTGCAAATCAAAAGATTTGTATGGACTTTGGTGCACCATTCACCTAAAATCGGGTGAAACTATATAAGGGAGCTATATCTAAATCTGAAACGATTTTAACGAAACTCAGCACACGACATTCTAGACTTAATTGAGTACGCTAGGCCGAAATTCGTACAAATCGAATGGTTTTCAGGGACTTTGATGTACTATTTACCTAAAATCGGGCGAAACTATATATGGGAGCTATATCTAAATCTGAACCGATCTTCCTGAAATGTAGCACGCATCATCGTGAAAATCTGATGATTTTCAGGGACTTTGGTCCACCATTTACCTAAAATCGGACGAAAATATATATGGGAGCTATATCTAAATCTGAACCGATTTTCTCCAATTTCAATAGGGTTAGTCCTTGGGCCAAACCAATGAACCGTGCCAAATTTCATCCAATTCAGATCATAAATACGACCTATACTTTGCTCACAAAAATACATGGATGGACAGACGAACAGACGGACGTGCATAAATCGACTCAGAATGTGATTCTATGGTTGGGGAAAAATAAATCCATTATTTTTTTTCGGCAGATGACTGTACTGATAGATTTCTCGTAAAGTATCGATCAAAAAATTTCAGATTTAGGCTCGTTGGAAGGGTGACATTTCGTAAAGGTGACATTTAGTAAAAAAAATTATTTAGCTTTTTTTGTTTGGTGCATTCAGTTGTAAGTTACAGGGTGTTAGAAATGGAAGTGAACAAAGAGAAAATTCGGTACATTTTACAGTTTTTCTTTGAAAATGTCGAAAATGCAGTCATGTAGCTAAAATTGTTAATAGTGTTTATAGTTCCGATACTGTAACAGTCAATTATAAAAGAATTTTTAAACGGATAAAGTCGAAAAAAATTTCAGGAGCTTGGTTGGGAAGTTTTATTGCATCCGCCATACAGTCCGGACTTGGTACCAAGAATTATCATATATTTTCTTGCATTGCAAAATGTCTTTAATGATAAAATATTGGTATATAGGAAGGATTGTGAAAACCGAATACTAGAGTTTTTTGCAAATAGAATGCAAGACTTCTATTAGTGAGGCATTATGAAGTTACCTTTAAAATATCAACAAATCATACAAAATGCTCCATACTTCATATAAAATAAAAAATTATTTTAATATAAAAAAATTGATTTCTTTTTGGAGACCTCACAAAGGCCTTCTAGTAGATTTTATGGAAACTCTTTAGTTATAGTGAATTTTAAACGCATATGAACAATTTTTCTAAGCAACCCTAATTACATCTTTAACAATACTCAACATCTGCCTGTAGAGTTTTATGTGCTTAATATGAAAATATGTATCCATATTGAATATAAAACATGGCCTAATGACAATAAGGACCAATTTACAAATTTCTGTCGGTACATATTATCTCCTCGGATAACCTGGAATACCATATGCACTCAATATATTTAAAACATGCATGGTTTTTAAATGGTCCTGCGAATTTTGTAACAGAATTTTAATCAAAAACCTTTAAAAAATATTTGCAGTATTGAAAGGCTGAAGCTAGAATTTGTAGTTTCAACACGAAATCGTACTAAAGAAGTACGAAGAAGTGAGGATGGAAAACAAAGGCTCATCTCAATTTCGGCCGCAAATACATTCTCATCGTTATGTATCATAAAAAAAAGGTACAATAACTATCCCCGAACGTGATAATATATTATTGGAATGCATTCTCTGTATAGAATTATATATTCTACCTATAGATAATCTATAGAAAACTTATTTATTTACTAATAAAATTTAGTTCATCAGATTTGCCTATCGCCAAAATTAACAAAAAAAACTACTTTGTTAATCCCTCCAGCCCAAAGTAATAGATTAAAACGTCAAGGATTAGAAACTTAAGAGAAACACAACAACAAGTAATTGCTCAACTCATTAAAAGTTATTTGACCCTTTGCCTGGCTAGGCATAGCTATAACAAAGAATTCAACAATCCCCAAGCAAATAAATCCAATTGATTTTTTTTTTTTTGTTTCCCGTTTTCTTTCTGCTTTCAGCAGCATTCGCCATTTACTAATCCAACTGGATATAACAATCAAAACCAAAATAACAACAACAAGCATCAGCATCCAGCAACAGTATTGCTAACGAATCAGCAAAATTTCAATCAACAACAACAATCATCATTTTCCACTGCAAACACAAATCAGGTCTTAAATACAAACAATCCCATTGTTAACGGTGCCACAGCGGGAACAACTCCCTCATCAGTTACAGCAACAACGGGTCTGGGTCAAAATTCGATTAAGAACAGACACCCATCAGGAACAACAACAGCAACACATCATCCACATTCACAGCAACACTATCAACAACCGCAACATCATCAGCATCCACACCATCACAGCAACAACAACCACAACAACAACAACACCAACACAGCAGTAACAGCGATGGGTCCCACCACATTGAATGGCACACAGCCACCACCAGCTCAACTCCAACAATATCAGCAACATTTACAACAACCACAGGTAACGACTGATACGCAACAACAGCACCTACATCATCCACATCAACAGTCGCATCAGCAACAACCTCAACAGCAACAACAACAGCAGCAGCAGCATCAACAGCAATACCAACAAGCCGGTTCAGATCAGCTGTCAAAAACAAATGTCTATATACGCGGCTTGCCCGAGGGAACGACTGATAAAGACTTAGTTATATTATGTTCAGAGTGAGTATAGCCAATATTATTTAGTCGTTATACTTAGTTTTAGAAATGAATATATGAAAAATACTTCACACGCGATATCTTCAATGTATAAAAACCGCACAAAATGTGTTTTATAAAGTAACTGCTTGAGAATGTATTCTGTGTATAGATAATCTGTTAATGGAACAGGGTTTTCCAGCAAGAGGTGCGATTTCGGTATTAAATTAATCAGTAGTTCGTTAATTTCTTTACAATTTATTCGTAATTTTATACCCTTCACCACATTGGAAACAAAATAGAACCATGGTTCCTTTGAGAATATGTATTTCTGAGTCGATTTATGCATGCCCGTCCGTCCATCTGTTGACGTTAAATTGTAAACAAAGTACAGGTCGCATTTATAATCCGATTTGGATGAAATTTGTCACAAGTCACTTATTTGGCCAAAGGAGGAACCCTATTGAAATTGGAAAAAAAATCGGTTCAGATTTAGATATAGCTCCCAATTTTACCTAATTGGTGCACCAAACTCCCAAAATTTGTTCGATTGAAACAATTTTTTGCACAACGTACTGAATTAAGTACAGTTTGATGTCGGTGAAGTTTTGTTGAAATTGGTTCAGATTTACTTATAGCTCATATACATAATTTTGCAGGATTTCATACAAATGTTACACCAAAAAAGTCTGCCCGACTGACATTAACATTTCAGAACGGTATGTGTATGGTTTTTTATTCGTTTAAATATCTATGTAGATCACAATTATTTTTCGCCCGATTTCATTTCAATGGTATTTCAAACATGTTATGTCTCTTCTACATACACATTATCATCTCATGTATGTACTTGAAGTGATGAAGGGTGTCATATAGTTGGCTCCGTCCGACTTTGATCTGACTTTGATTTGAATTTTTTCGGTATTTTTGTTTTTCATGGTACCACAAATTATTCGGTATTTTGGGGAGTTTAGGGACGTTGGAATGTTAAGTTTTCATTGGGAGACAAATCTTCATTCCAAAAATTTTCAATATTTATGGCCAACTTCTTACGAAATCCCCCATATAAAAGCCTCTCTCAAATTACGTTATTTTAGGGAGTTTATGGACTTTTTCAATTGAATTGGCAGTAATGTGGTATTTTTTTAATTACCTTAGAATTACCAGTAAACAAATCAGTGCACATTAACTCCAAAACATGACCTTCGTCTTTCTGTGTTGATAATATACCAGCCGAGGCACAGTGGGAAAAATACCGATCTAGAGCGCAGAAAATAAAAAAAATGAACTTGAAGGAAACTTTAAAACATTAATGCAGTTTTAAAGTAGAGTGTTAAGTGTACTTAAGTCCGTATAATATATTCCGAATTAATGGTAGGGGAGAGGGGGGCACCTTTGAACGTGGGGCACCTTTGAACAGCGCTCATAAAATCTTGGTTTAACATTTTTCCGACCCGCAACCACATTTTTGTATATGGCAATCTTATTCTCTATCTGCGTAAACCACTTTGGCTTGCTTTTTCAGTTGTCGACAAATTGTGCATGGGTGACCATGTTTTCGCAGTGTCATTGTAAATTTTTATTCATTTGGTTGTAAGGGCGCAGGAAGAATTCTGTGATAGTTTCTTTCGTCAAACAAATTTATTGCAAAAAAAGTTATTATAAATTTCCGTAAAATGCCATGGGTGGGGCACCTTTGAACATGCCCATTAAACTCGAGTAAACACGGAGTTTTTAACTTTTGGCTTCGATTTCTCAAAATTTCAAATGGGTTAATAAGATTACGAAATTAACTGTATTTTTCACCATAGTAATTTTTGTTTTTAAGTCATTTTATGTTTTAATAAATTTTCATCTAAATTTTTTAAATTTTGAACATTTTTTATATATTTTTTAATGAATAAATGCATTTCTGATATGTATGAATAAAATACATACATATTTGAATATAAACACTGTAAAAGCTGCCCCTCTGGGGGGGCAGTTTTGAACACTTTGACTTTGTCCATTAAAACAGTAATAAAATATATTTATTAAGCTTAAAGTATGTCAAGTGTATATTCATTTTAAAGGTTACATATGTGTCTATTAATTAAAATTTATAAGAAACCAAAAATTATAAAATAAAAAATTTTATAAGGCTTGAAAGAAAAAAGTGTTCAAAGGTGCCCCCTCTCCCCTACATTTAAAATAGATATATTTCCCAATGTTAAAAATGGTATTTTTATACCCTACACAATTATGTTGTCAGGGTATTATAGCTTTGTGCAGCCCCAAGAGTTTGTAACGCCGCGAAATATGGGTTTTAGACCCACCTTTAAATATACCGATCGTCATATCTCGACTAGCTGAGTCGATCTAGACATGTGTGTCCGTCCGTCTGTCCATTATAATTTGTAAACACGATACAGGCCACAGTTATGGTCCAATCTTCATGAAATTTTGCATGTAGGGTGGGTTCTGCCCAATGAAGACCCCTATTGTTTATGATAAAGATCGGTTAATATTTAGGGGATGAAATGGACCAAATACTTAATTGTTGTCGGTTTTTCTGGTCGCTCCAGAGGCCGCAGTTATGGTCCGAACATCGTGAAATTTTACATTTATGTATCTACTCGGATCTGGGAATTACACTCAAATATTTACAGGTGCTTACGTATGCAAATATTATTTAGTATCCCATTACCACATTAGAGGGCGGAAATATCGCGCTGATCGCTTTGAAATTTTCCATGAAGTTCCAATTATGGTCAAGGACAACGCCTACAATTTTCGGTGATGATCACATAATATTATTGGGATGAAATGGGCCGAAAACTTATTTTTTCTGTGTTTTCGAGTCGAATATAATCCGAACATCACAACACAAGCCACCGTGAAGGGAATCTGAATAAGTAATTAGAAGGGCTGGATATTATTCTCTGTTGTCCTCTAATCGGGCAAATATCACGAAATATTACCCTTACTCCGAATAAACATTCGCAGAGAGTTAGAGTTCAGTGGTAGTTAAGTAGGGTATCGTATGGTCGGCCCCGTCCGACTATACTGCTCCGCTCACTGGTTTTAGCTATAAAATTGGGATGGTCGTGTGCTTTCTGTGAATATATTATTATAGAATTTTGTCCATTTTTCATATATAGTATTGGTATTTAATTAAATGGAATAGTTATATAACCCATAATTTTTTTTAATTTAGGTGTTTCGGGCTAAATGTAAGTAAGGTTCGTTTTTCTTTATTTTTTATTTTTTTTTATTTTGTGTCTCTCTCTCTCTCGGATTTATGCAAATTTTTTGAAAAAAAAATGACAATTTGGTGTAGGAAGCTTTTTTAAGGTTTGGTTCAAATAAAGTTAAAAATTTGTGAATTTTGTTGATATAATTGGTTAAATATGACTTGGAATAGATCACAGCATAGCAGATAAGAAAAAAAGTTCAAAATGTCCGTCCCAAGATTCCAGAGTAATGGATGTGAGTATGAAAATGAGGGAACTTAAGTAAGCTGCTCCAAACATTGATTTTAAACTCATGCACTGAATATACATTAATTCCAAATGTCTTTCTAAATAAAAATTGAAATTACAACGAAATCGGTTGTAAGAGTCTTCTGAAATACCACAGGTAAAGGCTCTACTTTATGAACCCTGAAAAATATCATTGGTGTAACATTCATATATACACGGTTTGGCCTACATTTATGGTTTTCGCTATAAGTACAAAATTTCGTCATTAACACTAAACATCGACTTATACGAATACGGCCTGTCTACCTTACATGCAAGGATTCGATGTTTAGAATGTATATTGCGCATTTCATACTGACTGGTTTTGAAAAAGTGGAAAATTAATAGCTCCGATCGGCCACTTTTCGAAGAATGGATGGCACGTATCATTAATGATTTGAAGGATGAAATGCACATTATTGACACACCTAAGTCAGTTTTTAAAAATTTTAGTATCATCCTTTCAACCATGGCCTGTGGATATGCTATTAACGCAGAGTCATCTAAAAAAACTTACTGAGGCAACATTTATTCTTTTCGTGGAATTATATTCATGGTTCTATATGCTTTCAAGCATACACAAAATATTAGTGCATGGAGCCGATCAGGGACGTACGCAGGGGGGGGCCCGGGGGCCCGGGCCCCCCCCCCCCCCCGAAATGAATTTTTTCCACTGTAAATTTATGTTTACAACCGCGAATTTTTCATTTTGTACTACCGGGCCCCCCCGAAATGAAATCCTGTGTACGTTGCTGGAGCCGATATAATTAAATGTGCAGCTTTGCCCATAGGAATGTTGTCTGAAGAAGGCATTGAATCCAGAAATAAGGACTTTCGGAACTACAGGGAACTGTACCCCAGAAAAATTAGTCGTGAGGAAACAATGAGGGATCTTTTCAATAGGTTGCTATTTTCTTCTGATCCAAAAATATCAAGTTTGTCTCTTAACCATCGATATAGTGAGCCACTATCTGAAAAAGTCCTTAAACTACTGGAGGATCCAATGTTACCAACTAAATTAGAACAAAACTCGGATTCTGAATGTTATTAGTAGCCTAAATTTTATAAAATATATATAGTTTAATGTTTAAGACATATAATATTAACAATAATAAAGATATATATAATAACAATAGTGTTTGCCCTTAACCCACTTTTTACCCTCCAAATGGTTCGGAATTTTTATAGTTATAACGAAAAATATAGCTTATTAAAAAATTTTTAAAAAGGTTCTACATAGTAATTTTCATTTAATAATTTAAGTTGTTTCTAAAAAAAATCGGTTAATAAAAAAAATTGCCAAATTTTTTCATAGAATAATTAAAATTGTCCATCTAAATCTATTCTTATCCAAAATACCGATAAACATAAAGTAAAAAATTTACTTTTATTTTCTGCGCGCCAGATGTGCATTTTTTTCCACTGTGGGAGGTCTTCCCACCCCAGGTCACCACTTCGATTTTGTTTCACATTGTAATCAACAACGTTGTGTCATTGCTAATTGGGTGCTTGAAATTCATGGAACTTTTGCGGAATTACATATACGGGCAATATTGCCAATGGTTTTAACATAGCTGAAGTGTCACCCCTTTATAACTCGGGAATTACTTAAGTATATGAAAAAATGTGAATAGTATTGGGTTAATTGATCTGTCGTTGCAAACTATTCATGATATTGACCTCCAAACTTTATTTGGAGGTCGCATTTTTATGGTCGCATTCTGTATTGGAGATTGTAAAACATATTTACTGAAAAAAATCTACAGAAAGAGAATGTCAATGGTCGAGTAGGCCTTTTATATCAATTTAATTCTTCCTTAAATTTCATAGAACAAATTTTTTCAAATTTGAAGTGCCGTAATAAATTATTAAACTTCAGTAGCTTAAGAGTTTATATTCTCCATAAATGCTTACATGCATTTTTTGTTATTATTTTTATTATTGACAATAACTTAACTTTCTTTTTATCGCCGTTTTTTTCTTCTTCTCATTTTCTCCTTACAGATATGGTACTATAGTTTCGGCCAAAGCTATATTTGATAAGACAACAAAAAAATGTAAAGGTAAGTTGAAAACGTGTTTCTGCTACGGACGTTTTTTATGCTCGGTTTTAACTTTGTTTTATCATTAACGTAATTTTTATCTTCTCATAAAGATTCATAATGAAACATTGTTATTTTTTTCCATTGTTTTTTATTCTGTTACCTCTCAACCGAACAAAACCACAAAAAAATGTTTGCAAAAAAAAAATACGAAAACAAAAAACTTATCTCTCACATATTTCTGATACTATTTTTTCTTCTTCTTTTTTTCTTTATTGTTGTTTTGTGGATTTGTCCTTCTCTCTGTTTTTTTTGGTACTTATTTTCAGGTTACGGCTTTGTAGATTTCGAATCACCGGCATATGCTGAGAATGCCGTTAAATCTCTTCAAGCTAAAGGCATTAAAGCACAAATGGCAAAAGTGGGTGTTTGGGTGCTCATTAGGCCGGCCATAGTACGTTGTTTTTATTCCTCCTTTTTCAGTTTTCATTTATCACGTTGCCTTCAGTTTTATGTTTGTTTCGTTTTTGTTTCCCTGTACACAACTTTTTTGTTTGTTTGTATTGCATGCTTGATAAGAACAAAAAAAAAAAAAGAACGAGAATAACCTATGTATAATTAGAACCAAAAACCAAGGGTCCAAACCAATCTAACGGACCAGCTAAGACTAACAAAGACGCAAAGGATGTATCAAATGAACCACAACGTAACGAAGAACAGACAATTCTTTGTAATAGACTTGGTTAGAATTTTGTTGGATTCTATGCTCTCCACTTTTTTGTTATTTTCGTTTTTTTATGGACGCTGTACGACAATATCACCACTATTATTATTATATTATTTATCACTAACGCTTCGAACGTCAAAGCAGTCATTTACAGCAGGACTTGTTTGTTTGTTGTTATGTGCTAATTTTTTTAGGAGACCAACGTAAACATAAAACTCAAAGACAAAATTAAAAAAAAAATGAAACCGAAACGAAATAATGAAAACCAAAATTCTACTCAGTTTCACAATCTAATGATGAACGAATGAAAGGTATTTCGTTACAATTGTATTTGAACAATAGCGAGTTCTCATTTAATTTGGTAACTGTACTGAAAAGTTTTGTCTTTAGAACCAATTAGAATCAACCAAAAATTATTAGAGTTGTTTTATATATCAATTGTATTTCTTAGAATTACATATATTTCTATACAAACTTACATTCGTGATGAGCTCCGTAAAAATTATTAAATAATTAAAAATTGCGATTTTTTAAGGCTGAAATATCCTCATCACAAATGTTTGATATTATCCATAATTAACTTTTTATACCCTTCACCACACTGTGGTACAGGGTATTATGTCTGTGTGCATATGTTTGTAACAAGTAAAAGGAAACGAGATAGACCCATGGTTCCTTTTGAGAATATACATAGAATCACTTTCTGAGTCGATTTATGCATGTCCTTCCGTCGCATTTATGATCCGAACTGGATGAAATTTGGCAAAGCTCATTTGTTTGGCCCAAGGACGAACCCTATTGAAATTGGGAAAAATCGGTCCAGATTTAGATATAGCTCCCATATATATTTTCGTCCGATTTAAGGTAAATGAGGGACCAAAGTCCCTAAATATCTTTCCATTTGCGCGAAATTTGGTACAACCCACTGAATTAGGTCCAGAATACTGTGTGCCAAGTTTCGTGAAAATCGGTTCAGATTTAGATATAGCTCCCATATATAGTTTCGCCCGGTTTTAGATAAATGGTGCACCAAAGTCCCTGAAAATCATTTGATTTACACGAATTTTGGCATAGCGTACTGAATTAGGTCTAGAATGGTGTGCGCAATGTTTCGTGAAAATCGATTCAGATTTAGATATAGCTCCCATATATATTTTCGTCCGATTTTAGGTAAATGGTGCACAAATGTCCCTGAAAATAATTAGATTTGCACGAAATTTGGCATGACGTACTGAATTAAGTCGACAATGATGTGTGCTAAATTTCGGGAAAATCGATTCAGATTTAGATATAGCTTCCATATATAGTTTCGTCCGATTTTATGATAATAGTGCACCAAAGTCCCTATATATCTTTCGATTTGCACGAAATTTGACACAGCCTACTCAATTAAGTCTAGAATGATGATTCCCGAGTTTCGTGGCAATCGGTTTAGATTTACATATATTTACCATATAAGTTTTGTCCGATTCAATGTTAATAGTGCACCAAAGTCCCTATATATCTTTCGATTTGCACGAAATTTGGCATACCGTACTCAATTAAGTCTAGAATGATGTGTGCCGAGTTTCGTGAAAATCGGTTCAGATTTAGATATATCTACCATATATAGTTTTGTCCGATTTTATGTAAATGGTGCACTAAAGTCCCTATATATCTTTCGAGTTGCGCAAAATTTGGCATAGCGTACTGAATTGAGTCTAGAATGAAGTTTGCTAAGCTGCGTAAAAATCGGTTCTGATTTAGATATAGCTCCCATACATATATTTTCCTTCGATATTATTTAAAGTGTGCACTAAAGACCCAATGTTTGTACGATTGACATATAATTTTGTTGAAAACGGTTCAGATTTAGATATAGCTCCCAGTTGTATGTTCGTTGGAGTATTTACCTAAACTTGTACCGGTTGACACAAAACGTATCATAAAATCGATTTACAAAATTTGTCCCATTGTACGCAACCGATTCTAAACTTGTCCGAATGAAATTAACTTTAGCATAGGTTCCAGGAACATCACATATTCAAGTTTATTCAATTTCATGTCAATGTTTTTTTGACAAGTCGGAGTCTGTTAGGAGGCATATGCAGAATATACTTAAAGTGGTGAAGGGTATCATATAGTCGGCCCAGTCCGACTTTACTACTTTCCTTACTGGTTTATATTTTATATAAGTCTTATTTAACATAGAATTTCTTGTGTTTGTTCTATACTCATTCCTTACCTTTATTATGTTTATTAATTTTTGTTTAATCAGCCAATTTCCTCCACTATCTATGATATTTTTAGTGTAATTTAAAATCAAAAAGCACAAATATTGATATCTGGACGATATCCAACCTTGACACCATCTTAAAAAATAACGACCCCGCAAGAATAACGGGTTTTTTACTGTGCTACAATATTTTGGGAGGTGAAAATGTCCTATGTGTATGATAGCCCTTGGCGAGTATATTAAGGGTCCAGAAAAGGCAAATTCGCCATAGATAAAGTTTTTCAGTTATGTCGTGATGAACTAAACGATTTATAACTTTCTGTTTATTTCCCTTTCGAGATGAGCTACATGATCGAAGTTGCAATGAAAAGGAAAGTCAGAGAGATGCTACATTCCCACCATTATGCGAAGCGTTCAGCCGTTGGTTAAGCGGCTCATAAGGCATTTTGGGCCATATGGCTTACAAATGTCGTTACTTGATATGTTCTATTTATGTCGAAAATTGTTCCGAAATCGCATCTACGATTTAAATATAACCGTGTCAAGGTACGGATTGGATTTATAACTTTGGGCCTATCGGAGTATATTTTTGAGATGACATGCCTTCAATCAAATAGTTAGAGGGATATTTTTTGTAAAACATATATCTATATCGAGTCCTTGTGCGTATTTTTCGTCCATATTTTCTTGAAATAAATAAAGCAAAATAAATAATTTTTTTTCCAAATTTTCCACAAAAATGCCGCTCATAAAAATTTATAGAGGGTCCTCGAAAATAAAAAATCGATATTCGTATGTTTTCACCACATTTTTCCACTTTTTCTGATCCTTGCATAGATAACAATGCGGCACCTCCAGTACATTTATTTTCAAAGCTTGCCGGCGATATAAGTTTCGTATGGCGGATATGCCATCAATAACACGTTTTGACCGGTCGAAATGTCGTTAGTTTGAGCCATTGTCTTCTTTTGTTTGTTTTACGAATTTTCCGATGATTTAAGGACTATATCGGCTATATCTTCAAAAATTGTTGAGATTTTCACTTGAAAATTTATAGGGACATTCTTGAATTAGTGTAGGTTCGAATTAAATCCAAATACAAAATTAATTTTTTTTTTGAAACCGTGAATGGGAGGGGGTGGCTTAAGCCAAATATGTTGTGGCGTACCTCCTAGAATTGTCCGTAATTCATTGCTCAAGCATAACAGTCACCGCATGACAAGACCAATTGTTTCGATTTTTACAATCCTCCCTAGATACCAATTTTTTTTATCATAAAAAAATTTTGCGATGCAAGAAAAAGACGATAATAGCTTGGTGCCAAGTCCGGACTGTATGGCGGATGCATTAAAACTTTCCACCCAAACTCCCGTCGTTTGTGGCATATCGTTGTCCTGGTGGAACACGACACCTCTCCTGATGGCCAATTCTGGTCAATTGCTATCTTCTAACGGTCCAGTTGTTGACAGTAGAGATCAGAATTTAGCGTTTGGGAATTTAGCGTTTGGGAAGTATGGAAGTAACTCATCAAAAATAATCCCCTTCCAGTCCCACCAAATGCATAGCAGAATCTTCCTGGTCGTTAGTCCTGGTTGGGCCACCGTTTAAGGTGCTTCACCGCTCTTTGGTCACGATCGTTTTCGCACAGGGTTATTGTATGTAATCCATTTCTCATCTCCAGTCACCATCCGTTTAAGAAATGGGTGTATGATATTCCGTTTGGCTTTGCACATGGAAATTCTATCCACCCTAGTTTTTCTGTTAATAGGTGTGGTACCTAAACATCGATCTTCTTTTTGAATGCAGCTTCGTGTAAATAGTTTAAAACAGTTTTATGTTAGATTTTTAGCTCCTTGGCGATTTTATGACTGCTAACATGCCGGTCAACTTCGATAATCTCTCTGATTTTATCGACATTTTCTTAATGGATTTCTTTTTGGAATGCTAGGTGAACGAACAAAACTATAAATTTGAAATTCGGTGGCTAACCTCTTTTAGTGAGAGGTGATTATTGGGCACTTCTAAAAATTTTGTAAATTGTACTAAAATCAGTAAATTTGTTATAATAGTTTCCTGTATTACTATGGTTTATTACCATGGTTTCCAGTATGTACTGTGATTTCCAGTAATACTATATTAGTGCTGATAGGCTGACCAGGGTTTGGGAATTGTCACCTATAGTAGACAGTTTTGAAGCTGTGATGACGATTATGAACCTGATGGAATATCATGATTGCATATAATTTACGGAAAAAATTACCCTGGAAATGATTAAGTTTTCATTCGACTGAATCATAGATTGTGGTGGAAATCCATCTTTTATCAATTTTTTATATATATTATATAAAAAATACAAAACATATTTTGGGTTCGATATATTACAACCCCAATCGGATTAAGGATTTAATTATTTTTTTTAATTATGTAGAGCTGTTATTGTAGATAGGAATATTTTTTTATTATTCTGTTCAATAGTAAATATTTATAAAATTAATAAAATGTATATTGAACTTCATTCTAGATAGGCTGTGATCTAGATTACGATCTTATTGCGTTTTGTCTTCTCTACATTCGAATTTGTGATAGTAACAATTAATTATAAGTAATATTTTTTATACCCTTCACCACACTGTGGTACAGGGTATTATGTCTTTGTGCATATGTTTGTAACAGGTAAAAAAAAAATATATATATATATATATATTCGTCCGATTTAAGGTAAATTGTGCACCAAAGTCCCTATATATCTTTCGATTTGCACGAAATTTGGCACAGCGTAATGATTAAGGTCTAGAATGATGTGTGCAAAGTTTTGTGAAAATCGGTTCAGATTTAGATATAGCTTCCATATATATCTTCGTCCGATTTAAGGTAAATTGTGTACCAAAGTCCCTTTATATCTTTCGATTTGCACGAAATTTGGCACAGCGTACTAAATTAAGTCTAGAATGATGTGTGCAAAATTTCGTGAAAATCGGTTCAGATTTAGATATAGCTCCCATATATAGCTTCGCCCGATTTAAGTAAATAGTCCACTAAATTCCCTGGAAATCTTTTGATTTGCACGAAATTTGGCACAGCGTAATGAATAAGGTCTAGAATGATGTGTGCAAAGTTTTGTGAATATCAGTTCAGATTTAGATATAGCTCCCATATATAGCTTCGCCTGATTTTAGGTAAATAATCCGCTAAAGTCCCTGGAAATCTTTTGATATGCACGAATTTGGCATAGCGTACTGAATTAAGTCTAGAATGATGTGTGTAAAGTTTAGTAACAATCTGTTCAGATTTATTTTCATCCGATTTAAGGTAATTGGTGCACCAAAGACCCTACATATCTTTCGATTTGCCCGAAATTTGGCATAACGTACTGAATTGCGTCTAGAATGATGTGGCTAAGTTTCATGAAAATCGGTTCAGATTTAGATCTAGCTAACATATATAGTTTTACCCGATTTTGGGTAATTGGTGCACCAAAGTCCCTGGAAATATTTTAATTTTTGGCATAGCGTACTGAATTAAGTCTAGAATGAGGTGTGCAAAGTTTCGTGAAAATCGATATAGCTGCCATATGTATTTGCATCCGATTTTAAGTAATTGGTGCATCAAAGTCTCTGAAAATCATTCGATTTGCACGAAATTTGTCATAGTGTACTAAATTAAATCTAGAATGACGTGTGCTAAGTTTCGTGAAAATCGGTTCATATATATTTTCGTCCGATTTTATATAATTGGTGCATCAATGTCCCAATATATATTTCGATTTCACGAATTTTGGTATAGGGTACTGTAAAATTTAAGTCTAAAATGATGTTGCTAAGCTTCGTGAAAAGATACATCGCTAGGCCGATTGGCACAACGTACTGATGTAATATAAATTAGACTCTGTCAAGTTTCCCTGACAAAGTGGTGAAGGGTATCATATAGTCGGCCCAGTCCGACTTTACTACTTACCTTACTGGTTTTAAATAAAACGAGGAGCAAAATATACAGAGTTGCGGAATATAAACTGCAAACGGGATTTTGAAAATAGAAATTATCTTTATGTCTATTCTATATACCCAAAATAATTTAAATATGCAAAATATAAAAATATAATGGGGTAAATTCGCCAGGCAATTAGTAAAACTATGTTTATGTGTTATGAATAACCAATATAACCCAAAGGCGATTGATTTGTCAAACATTGGGTTAAACTGACCATAGATGTGAAATTTATACACTTTTGAATATTTTAAAAATTCTCAGAAAAAATATTAGAAATGTTAGTATCAGTATTTAAATAAAATTAAGTAATATTTGGAATCAAAAATACTGGTTTTGATTTATAAAAATAATTTGCTTATGGTGCCCCATATGCTTCACCATCCTGATTGTAGTATGAATATTTGCTATATTCCTTATAATTGAAATGTTTTCTTTATTTAATTTCATATACCGTTTCCATCAACAAGATTTTTTAGTTTTTTTTTTAATTGCAAGATCGTAAACTAGATCACAACATGTTATTATAATATATTAAATAAACATTGAAAAAATATATATAAACAGCAGTATTATATCTATATTATACCAACTCCATACCCACAATACAATTCAATAATTAGGTTCTCTTTCTCTGATTTTGTAAATCTTTAAATTGATATCTAATTTGAAAAAAGTACAATCAAAAAACTAATACAGTTGCCAAAGAAAAATGTTTTTTTTCGATGGGTATGGTGTATAGTTTTCTAGCCTAGTTGAAAAGTATTACCTAATTAATAAGAAAATATAGAAATTATATTTTGTTATTGAAAATAAAAAAAAAACAACCCCATAGAAACTGAGATTTAAATAATGTAATTTTGAGTAGACATGGACCGGCCTTAGATAACATTTGTTCTGTTTTTCTTACAAAAAGTTGAGTAGTGTTTTGTAGATACAACCAAAAAACTTTACATACACTTTACATACATACCTCATAACAACAATAACATACACACACATATTACACATTTTACACATTTTACAAATGCGACATACATACTAATACACAAGTAATTGTAGCTAATTAACCACAACAATGTAAACATACATAATTCTATTAACCCCTTAGTAAACAAAAAATTTAAAACATTTATAATAATTCTTAACTAACTGTAAATTTGTTTTTGCAAAACAAAAAAAAAAATAAAACTTTTAACATTATCAACACCAACCACTCAACTCAATCCAATCACCCACTGAACTACGTATGACCACCCACGACGAACCATCGAACCATTCAACCGAACAACAGCAACAAGAACAGGATCCAACAAATTTGTACATCACAAATTTGCCGCCATATTTCAAAGAGACTGATTTAGAGAAAATGTTATCGAAGTACGGACACGTGGTATCAACTAAGATTCTATGTGATGCACAATTGAATTCTCGAGGTAAATTGAATTGGGATGAACACGAACACACATACCCACTCACCAACCATATAACATATTCTATTGAAAGTAAATTGTTAATTGAATATTCTCTGTCTTTTTTCTATCATTCCGTTTTCACATATCATTCATTCAGGTGTCGGTTTCGCACGCATGGAAAATCGTGAAAAATGCGAACAAATTATACAAGTTTTGAATGGTACTACAATACCGGGTGCTAACGATCCATTGGTGGTTAAGTTTGCCGATAGCGGCTCATCGGCCAAGAAGAATTTGCTAAAAGCCCGTGATCCCAATAATCGTTCACGTTTGGATATATCGGCCGGAACAGCAGGTATGGAAAGTATACCTGTAACCCCTGATCCAGGGGCTCAGCAAAATGGTACTACAGCTGGCTATACTCGTTTTGGTACACCCCAAATAGGTAGTTATCCCTTGGCTAGTTCTCCATGGATACCCGGTTATATGATGGCTACAACAGCTACACAGCCAGCTGCGGCATTTGAGAATCAGGTGAGTTTTTCTTTCCAAGGATCAATGAACTTATTTCATTTGTTATACACATGGGGAAATTTAAACCTGAAGACAAAATTCCAAACATTACCCAGTTTGGCACAAAATCAAAAATACCTTCGCTAAGTTCAACGGGGCCAAATTTCTGTACCTACCAACAAAAAATTCATGTACAAACATATTTCTTTGGCGGGACATAGTATCAAGTAATGCGTTCTTGACCAGCCACTATTATATTAGGATGGGGAAAAAATCTTTCCATCTGCGAATGGTGACTGGAAATGAGAAATGGATCACATACGATAACCCTGTGCGAAAACGATCATGGTCAAAGAGCGGTGAAGCACCTCAAACGGTGGCCAAACCAGGATAAACGGCCAGGAACTGGGCCGTTTGAAGATAGCAATTGACCAGAAACAACCAGAATTGGCCAACTGGAAAAGTGTCGTATTCCACCAGAACAAAGCTAGGTCACACATATCTACAGTGGCAAGCCATAAACTTCGTGAGCTTGGTTGGGAAGTTTTAATGCATCCGCCTTATAGTCCAGACTTGGCACCAAGCGATTATCATCTTTTTCTTGCTTTGCAAAATTTCTTTAATGATAAACCAGTCGGACTGGGCCGACTATATGATACCGCAATCTATGCTAAATTTTTTAAATCGATTTAAAGGGAACTTGGAGCACTATATGCTGGTATGCAGCACTGTTTATACCCTTCACCGCACTGTGGTACAGGGTATTATGTCTTTGTGCATATGTTTGTAACAGGCAAAAGGAAAAGAGATGGTTCCTTTTGAGAATATGGATAGAATCACTTTTTAAGTCGATTTATGCATGGCCGTCCGTCCATCCGTCTGCCTAGCTGTCTGTCCATGTTAAATTGTAAACAAAGTACAGGTCGCATTTATGATCCGAATTGGATGAAATTTGGCATAGGTCAGTTATTTGGCCTAAAGACGAACCCTATTGAAATTAGGAAAAATCAGTTCAGATTTAGATATAGCTCCCAATATATATTTTCGTCCGATTTTATGTAAATGGTGTACCAAAGTCCCTATATATTTTTCGATTTGCACGAAATTTGGCATAACGTACTGAATTGAGCCTAGAGTGATGTGTGCCACGTTTCGTGAAAATCAGTTCAGATTTAGGTATAGCTCCCATATATAGTTTCGTCCGATTTCATGTAAATGGTGACCAAAGTCGCTATATATCTTTCGATTTGCACGAAATTTGGCATAACGTACTGAATTGAGCCTAGAATGATGTGTGCCAAGTTTCGTGAAAATCGGTCCAGATTTAGATATAGCTCCCATATATATTTTCGTCCGATTTAACGTAAATGGTGTAACAAATTCTTCGATTTCCACGAAATTTGGCATAGCGTACTGAATTGAGCCTAGAATGATGTGTGCCAAGTTTCGTGAAAATCGGTCCTGATTTAGATATAGCTCCCATATATATTTTCGGCCGATTTAATGTAAATGGTGTAACAAAGTCCCTATATATCATTCGATTTGCACGAAATTGGACATAGCGTACTGAATTAGGTCTAGAATGATGTGTGTTAAGTTTCGAGAAAATCGGTCCAGGTTAAGACAGAGCTCCCATATATATGTTCGACCGATTTAATGTAAATGGTGTACCAATCGGTCCAGATTAAGATATAGCTCCCATATATATTTCGACCGATGGTGTACCAATGTCCATATATATTCTTTGATTTGCACGAAATTTGGCATAGCGTACTGAACAAACGCTAGAACAATTTGTGTTAAGTTTCGTGAAAATCGGTTCAGATTTAGATAT
This sequence comes from Musca vetustissima, assembly GCF_032173495.1. Lineage (NCBI taxonomy): Eukaryota > Metazoa > Arthropoda > Insecta > Diptera > Muscidae > Musca > Musca vetustissima. Next base: position 36,141 of record NW_026882367.1, read on the forward strand.
AGCTCCCATACATAGTTCGGACGAAAATATATATGGGATCTATATCTAAATCTGAGCCGAGCTTTCCTAATTTCAATAGGGTTCGTCCTTGGGCCAAATAAATGAACTGTGCCAAATTTCATTCAATTTGAATCATAAATGCGACCTGTACTTTGTTTACAATTCAGCATCAACAGATATACGGGCATGCATAAATCGACTCAGAAAGTGATTTTATGCATATTCTCAAAAGGAGGCATGTGTCTATCCATATGCTCAAAATGAAGCATGTGTCTATCTCGTCCCTTTTGCCTGTTACAAACATATGCACAAAGACATAACATCCTGCATCACTGTGTGGTGAAGGGTATAAAAATTGGTATATAGGGAGGATTGTGAAATCAGGGTGCGCAAAAATTCGCTCTCGAATGATTCAAAATACATTCTTTTCGTTTTGTGCTCATTTTAAGAATGAATTTATGGCGATAAATTCTTTACCAAACGAGCATTTGCCAAAGAATGTTCGCACACACATAACAAACGAGTGAGATCACACACAACAACGTTCGATCGTTTCGTTTGGTGGTTGAAATTCTTTTTGACATTCTCTCACGAATGAAAACAAACATTCCCGAATTCTCGCGAATGCTCAAAAACGGCAACAACAATAACAACAAACGTTCGAGAACTCAATAGTTGTTGGACAAGAGTTTTGTTATTCCACAGAATTTCTGCTACACACACATTCTTTCGTTGTTTGTTTGTGTTTTTATGATATCTTTGTTTTTTGTTGTTTTTAACAGTGCTCGCGCGAGCATTCGCGAACATTTGTTTTTTTTTAGTTTTTCAAAAGAATGTTCTTCAGCTACAAATGCTCGCGAAAGATTGAATCGACGACAATGCGAAGATTCGCGAGAGATTGCAAATGCTTGTTCATTCATTGTAACTTTATCATTCGCGATAAATTGAAGACATTCGAATTATCGCCCGTGAACATTCGTGAGATAGAGTGTATTTTAATCATTCTTCGCACCCTGATTGTGAAAATCGTCTACAAGAGTTTTTTGCAAGCATAGAGCATAGACTTCTATGAGAGAGGCATTCAGAAGTTACCTTTAAAATGGCAACAAATCATACAACAAAACGGGGTTCATATTTGGCCCAAATCGGACATTCCGAAGCATTACATAATCTATTATTTCTACTTTGTCTTTTGCAGTATTTACAATTGGCTTCTTCACCACAACATCTGAGCGTTTCGCCATATAAGACAGATCTTGTGAATACCCTACAGGGTCCTGGAATGTATTTGAATGGTTCAGAGGCCGTAATGCCATATGGAGCTATGATGCCACCCATGGGTCCTTTGCAGGTGATAATTTGAATAATAATTTTTTTGCCAATTCTTTAAATAATTTAAATTCCTATTTTTCTCATACACACCAATCAAAAAAAAAAAAAAAACTAACAACAATTAACCTAATTTTTCTTACATATATTTGATCTTCTCTTCAACTCGCACACACACACCCACAGTATATAAGTCCCACATATCCCTATTATGCTCCTCCAATGATTCCTACCATACCAATGACAGATTCCTCGGAACAGGCTTTGAGTACTGCTGCCTCACCCAATGGGGCTGCCTATACACAATTTTTACATCCCTTAGCACCCAAGTAGATGAATGTTTTTGTTTGTTAAGGTAAGTTGGCAACACTGATTTGAGCATTGCCAGAGACGTGGTGATTTGTAATTGCGATTTTGTTTTATTCTTTACCGTTTCTTTATTTCCAATACAGTTCTAAGTCTATCCATAAATGGATGAGTAATCGTAAGAAACCAAAATTTATGTTTGTAACTGAAAACCGATGATGAATAAAACGAAGAAAAGAGGGAAATGATAGAGAAAAATAAAAAAACTCGTATGCAGAAAGAGGAATGAAACCAATCAATGATGATGATGACGGAGAAGATAAAGAAATGAAATTTTTGAAAAAAAAAACGCGCTTTTAATAAAACAAAGGAAAACAAAACAACAGCCAAATAATTCTAAAGGCTTTTTTGGCTATAATTCACACATACATAGATAACAACAACACTGTCACACACACACTGGATCAATCACTTACAACCTTCATACATACAAACACATAAGTATGCAAACATCTGGCAACGTTTTATACGACGAAGAAAAATAATCAGCATAGTAATAATAAGAAGAAGAATAAAAGTAAAAAAAAAACATTTAAGAATAAGACAAAACCAAACAAAACCGAGAAAAAACATGCTGTAGCTTTGCCTCAAGAAAAGAAAAAAGGAAAAAATGTTTAAAAAAAATAAGAAATATTTTTTTATTTCTCTGACAAAGAGACCAGCCAACTCTTTGTTGAGCAAAATGAGTGTCACGCAAACCGGATGTCAGGGCTGGCTAGCACATACATATGGCAAGGCCGGCCTGGCCTTTGGTGGGGACAGACATTATCACCATCACCATCTCATCATCACCAGCATATTTTTCGCCGTAGTCAAATAGAAATGTTTCTTCATATTCGTTTCATTCGTTCGTTCGTTCTGTCTATCTTTCTTTGGGATACCAACCAAGTAATCTTAAGCTGCACATTCCATCGTTTATTAGGATCTGTGGGAGTTGGATGTTGATGCTGCTGCATCTACCACAGCAACTCCTTGGAAATATGTTTTTTTTTTTAATTATTATTATAAAGTAGTCATGTGTTTTTGTAATGTTTTTTTTTTCTAGTTTTAGTAGTTTATAATAATAAATGAATTTTTTATGTTTTTTTTCCTCACCTCCTTTTGTTTACTGTGTTTCTTCTTAAGCTATTTTTGTAAAATTTCCAAAAACAAAAAGGAAACAAATGATAAATCCCAGAAAATCCAGTAGTTCTTAAAGAAAAATAATAAAAAAAAACAAAAAAAAAATTGTAGTGGTAAACCAATGATAAGCTGAAGCTAAGAAAATAATGATGAAGTAAAGCGAAATAAAAGTTTATTAAATGTAAGTGGAAAAAAGAAAACACAGAGAAAGAAAGAAAAAAAAAACAAACCATAAATGTGGATGTATTATTTATTTTGAATAAACGGAGAAAATAAAACTTGAAAGGATATTTTTAAGTAAAACCCTGGAGTTGTGGAGACTTTGAATTTTTCCTTTGGTTTTTATGATGGGGATTACGGTAAGTATCTGCTACACATATAAAACCGAGCGTACTCAAACAATTCAATTTTTCTTTTCAATAAATTAAATTAAAAAAAAATAAAATTGGGGAAACAAGGGTTCCTTTGTGTTCCGATTCAAAATATGTTACAGTTTGAGAACCAATTTTTATACTCTTCCCCACACTGTGGTATAGGGCAGGGACGTAGCCTGGATTTCAGTTCGGGGGGAGGCCCACTGATAACTAAAAAATAATGAATAGTTCTACGACTTTTAAGGATTTATAACGGAAATTCGTTCAGAAATTGAGAGCTTTTTCGTTTTCATACTATTTTCTATAGGATGATCGTATAGGGGCCGCACTGAAACGAGGACCAATGTTAATAAATTTTGGTAAACCGAAAAATATCAAACAATACTCAAAATACGAGGTACCCCAAACAAAAAAATTACAGCAAAATTTCAAGTCTTTTGTCCATAATTTCCAACATACGGAATTTTTAATTGTATCATTTTTTGGGCGCTACACTGAAAAGTGGTTCAATATTCATAATTTTTGATACAGACATTTAATACCTAATGAGAACCCAAAATATCAAATAACAGCCAATTCGGTTCAAAACGTGTTCAAAATTGAGAAAATTTGGAGATACCGTTATATGGGAGATATGCCTACACGTCGACTGACATAGCTCTGGCACTTCTGTGTAAATTTTTGGACAGCTAGCTCAGTTTCTGCAGATGCTAGAGGGATAACAACAGACTGATGGACATGGCTAGATCGTCTTAGAATTTTACACTGATCAAGAATATATATACTTCATGGGGTCAGAAACGATTATTTCGAAAAAACTAACATACAACGATGGAGGGTGTAAAAGTGGGTAAAAATAAGCTGAAGCCAACAATTTTTTTGTCTTTTGCTAATTTATGACTAAAATACATCATTTACAGACTTGTGCTCAACGACTGGATTGCAGAACACCATATTGGCAATATAGTTCTAATGTATGATTTTTCCATATTTCCACCGCATTCAACTAAGCCGGATGCTGACATTTTGAAGCCGACATTTCCCTGTTTTCGGACGAGCTAGTTGGAGCCCTAAACTGATTATAGGATCGTAGGACTCGTGATTTCACTTCGACTGATGTATACCTCAAGAACATTTTTATAAAAAAACCTATTTAATGGGTTGAACCCCGCAAGATGTAGTTTTTTTAAGTGCGGATCTTCTGAGACCTGCCGTGTTAAAATCCGCCCAATAAAACTGCGGTCAAAAATACTTTGAAAGTAGAAATATCTGCAAATACATAATTTGAGAATTCCGCGTGTATAATCGTTTTATTTTGTATATAAATATAAACATTTATAGACCATATTCCTGAGTAAATGCGTCATAAAATATAGCGATACCTGAATAATTTTATCCAAA
>NW_026882368.1:0-40541 GCF_032173495.1 Musca vetustissima
AGGGACCAATGAATTTTTTTCAATAGAAAAAATGGTCCTAAGGGACCAACGAATTTTTTTCTATAGAAAAAAAAAATGGTCCTAACGATTTTTTTTAAGATTTTTTATTTTTAAGATTTTAAATGGGCTGGTAAATGAATACCAATGCTTGTTAAGGTTTGTAACTTGGCACATATATATTTGAAGATTTAAAAAGGAAGAAAAATACTTTACCAAAATTTGTTGTTGTTTTTTGGGTTCAAAGAAAAGTCCATATTTTCGATGGCGGGCATGATAACTCCTCACTGGAACATCGGAATCCGAAAATTCCAACTGTGTTAGAAAGAGGACATGTCTGGCTCTCGTATGAACTAGGATTATTGACTTCGCACAACAATTAACAAAATGACGGAACTTTGAAAATTTTTTTATGGAAAATCGCCAATTTTTTACCACAAACTTAGTTAAAAAATAAGGAAGATCTTCACCGATTGCCTTTATCCTAGTTCATACGAGAGCTACACACTCCCAGAGAAACGTGTCAAAATTTGAAGCCGATTGGATTATTAGTTTTTGAGTTATCGTGCCCGCCATTCGTTTCGAAAAAAAAACGCTTTTAAAGTTTGAGAAGCCCTTTAGCCGTCACTTGATGCTGACACAATAAATCGGCTATATCTTCAAGAGTTCTTGAGATTTTCACTTGAAATTTTGTAGGAACATTCTAGAATTAGAATAGATTCGAATTAAATCAAAAAAATTTTTGACACCGAGAATGGGGGGGGGGGTCCCCTTAAAGAAAAAAATGGTCCTAATTTTTTTTTCTTTTGAAAAATGGTAATAAGAGTCGAAGTAATCTTTCTCTATAGAAAAGATGGCTTAGAAAGGGTCATTGCATTGTTTTTTATATAAAAATCTATCCTAAGAAACAACAAAAATGGTGCTAGGGGACCAATCCTAAATCCTTCTTCTGGCAAGGAAAGAAAGTGTTTAAAAAACCACGCCTCCTTAGGGTCGATAAAAATATCCACACAAAAAGCAGATCCTAAAAAATATTCTCTAATAAATCCACGCCTTGTTTTAGGCCTTGAATAACTATTCTTTAAAAAATCCTCTCCTTGTTTAGGCCCTGCGTCCTATTGGTTCTATGAGCCGTATATGTTATGATGTTACTCATACGTAGACCTCGGATTTTTGCATATTTTTTATGCTTTATCCGATTGGACTCAAATTTTGTATTTAGGCGTTTCATGCTTTAATTGATCGATATTTGGGGTCATGTCAAAAATATGCAAAAAATATGCAAAAAATATGCAAAATATATGCAAAAAATATGCAAAATATATGCAAAAAATATGCAAAATATGCAAAAAATATGCAAAATATGCAAAAAATATGCAAAATATACAAAAAAAATTTGCAAAATATGCAAAAAATATGCAAAATATGCAAAAAATATGCAAAAATATGCAAAATATGCAAAAAATATGCACGGTATGCTAGGTCGATATGCGATAAATATATGCAAAAAATATACAAAATATGCATTGTCGATATGCAAAAATATGCAAAATATTCAAAAATATGCAAAATATGCAAAAATATGCAAAATATGCAAAATATGCAAAATATGCAAAAATATGCAAAATATGCAAAAATATGCAAAATATATGCAAAATATGCAAACATATGCAAAATATGCGAAATATGCAAAAATATGCAAAATATGCAAAATATATGCAAAATATGCTAGGTCGATATGCAATAAATATGCAAAATATATGCATAAAATATGCAAAATATGCAAACATATGCAAAATATGCAAAAATATGCAAAATATGCAAAAATATGCAATCATATGCAAAATATGCAAAAAATGCAAAATATATGCAAAATATGAAAATATATGCAAAATATGCAAACATATGCAAAATATGCAAAATATATGCACGGTATGCTAGGTCGCAATATTAAAGATAGAACTTTGAAATTTTGCACATATATTATTATTACTCCAAGGATGTTCGGTATTGGAAATGGGATATATCGGTCCACGTTTTAGTATATCGCCATATAACGGCATGTTTTATACATATATTTAGCAAATTTTTCATAATGCCCCAAAAATCTAACAGTTGAACCATAAAACGCATACATACACAATTAGATTTCTATAGGTTAAAAATAAAGAAAGCACACAAATTCGAAAACTACCCTGAATTTTTTTTTTTATTTTTTTTTTTTTTTTTTGATTAAAATGATTGCATATGTGAAATATGTTGCTCATATTTGCATATGTTTGCATATTTTGCATATTTTTGCATATTTTGCATATTTTGCATATGTTTGCATATTTTGCATATATTTTGCATATATTTTGCATATTTTTGCATATGTTTGCATATTTTGCATATTTTTGCATATATTTTGCATATTTTGCATATATTTTGCATATTTATTGCATATCGACCTAGCATATTTTGCATATATTTTGCATATTTTGCATATGTTTGCATATTTTGCATATATTTTGCATATTTTTGCATATTTTGCATATGTTTGCATATTTTGCATATTTTTGCATATGTTTGCATATTTTGCATATATTTTGCATATTTTGCATATATTTTGCATATTTTATGCATATATTTTGCATATTTATTGCATATCGACCTAGCATATTTTGCATATTTTGCATATGTTTGCATATTTTTGCATATTTTTTGCATATTTTGCATTTTTTGCATATATTTTTGCATATTTTTCCATATTTTGCATATTTTTCCATATTTTGCATAGTTTTGCATATTCTGCATATTTTTGCATATTTTGCATATTTATAGCATATCGACCTAGCATACCGTGCATATTTTTTGCATATATTTTGCATATTTATCGAATATCGACCTAGCATACCGTGCATATTTTTTGCATATTTTTGCATATTTTACCATATATTTTGCATATTTTATGCATATATTTTGCATATTTATTGCATATCGACCTAGCATATTTTGCATATTTTTTGCATATTTTGCATATATTTTGCATATTTTGCATATTTTTTGCATATTTTGCATATATTTTGCATATTTTGCATATTTTTTGCATATTTTGCATATTTTTTGCATATTTTGCATATTTTTTGCATATCTCGTGCATATGCAAAATATGCAAATATGCAAAAAATTAAAAAATATGAACCCTTCAAATAATTCTAAATCCTTTGAAACGAATTTGTGTCCAATCAGAATTTCGATATCTTCATTATTAAAAAATATGCAAATATGCAAAATCCGAGGTCTACTCATACGCCATCTGCTCTTATTTGGTACCTTTAAGCGTATTATTAGTGTCCTAAATTATACTATCCCTATAAACTTTAAGATTTCTACAAATCATATCTCAAAAAGCATTATTTTTTCTATTGCAAAAATGGTCAAGTTTTGTCTATAGAAAAATTCCACTTTTTAAATAAAAAAAACATTAGACCCTCAGAACACATTGAAACAATTTACTGGTCCTTGGCAACTCTAGTCTCCGCAAATTTTTTCGCCTCGATGTAAAGCTTGCAATATGTAGCACTTACTCCACTTACCCATCAGCCGAATCAGACCATCCCAGCTTGTCATTGCAGCCATTCAGCCAACTTGGGGACTGTCAACGTGGTCGACATGTGATTTGGTAACAGCAATTCGGAGTGCCATGGATTACATTCGGTAATGGGTGCGTCTGACATGTGTAAAATCATGATTTTGGCGGTTTTGTTTTACGTGTTATTTTATATTTATATGTGTGTATCGGTATTACGCTCTCTTATACTTATTTCGGTAACGTAAATAACTGGGCTGGTTTTTTTTTCGTTCAGATTTCCTTGTCGTTGTTTTGCATTGTACGGGTGTGTTGTGGCACTATTGCTATAACTTCAGCTGATTGTGCTACAAATGCTTCTGATGCCCAGTCAGTCAGTCAGTCAGACTACCTACAGCACCGAGCTGTGAGATTATTTGAGATTGAAAAATGAGGTTGAAGAAATCACTTGGCATATATAAAAAACAATGGTTGACATACAAAATAAAAACAATCCCTATAAAAATATGTGTGTGTATTTGTGCAAAAAATAGTCCTCTTTGTGAGTGGCAGGCAGGTTAAAGTAAGAAGTATAAAACAACAACAACAAACACAAATAAAAAGAAATATAAATGAAATAACAAAGTCATTTAAAATTTAAGGATTTCTTGTTTTGCATAACATCAAATTAAATTATGCAAAAAAAATAATAATAATAATAAAACAAGTTTTATATCATCTGTAAATGTAATTCTGAAGAATATATATAATTTTTTGGAATTACATCAGAAGAGGACTTAAATCAAATTATATTTAATATTTTGTCCAAATAAAATAATTTTAAGAAAGAAATACTTTCAGTTTCAACTGACCATAACATAAGAATTTGTTTTCAATTGTTTGTAATGGATAGAGGAATTTTTAATGCAGTATAGAGAAAAAAAATCGAAATTTATGCAATAACTTCCTTCAGGACCATTTTTGTCTTTAAAAAAAGTTGGATAATTTGTTCTATAGAAACAGTTTGTTCGTTTCTCAGGATCATTTATTGTATCATTGGTCCCTCAGGGTTACTTTTTCCCTTGGAACCATTTTTCATAAAAAAGAAAAATAATGATTTGTTAGGCAGTAGAAATAAGTAATAATTTAATATTGTTATAGTGCGTTTACATACTGTCAATAGTCATACGCCACAGTACACTCAAATTATACACATATTTACATACTTTGGGTTTTCATTGTATCTCTTAAAAAACAAAATTATTTGTTTGTATAAATATCAAGTTCGAAGAAAGTGTACATTAATAGAATTTTGTAAATAGTTTCCATATAAATGTACCCCGACCCATGCCTATTGTTGAAGGTTTTACTCAAATTTTTTAGGCCTTAGAAAAAATTATTTAAAAAATCCACGCCTATTATAGGCCTTGGAAAAATTATTTAAAAAATCCACGCCTATTATAGGCCTTGGAAAAATTATTTAAAAAATCCACGCCTATTATAGGCCTTGGAAAAATTATTTAAAAAATCCACGCCTATTATAGGCCTTGGAAAAATTATTTAAAAGATCCACGCCTATTATACTTACTTATCTGGCTTGTGACAGAACATTCGTTCCATAAGCCGAGCTTAAAAAAGACTTCCAGGCGCGTCGGTCTTCTGCGCAGTTTTTCCAATTTGAAAGACCATATTCGGCAATGTTGCCTTCCACCTGATCTTTCCATCTTATTCGTGGCCTTCCCCTTCTGCGTGAACCATCAGCTGATTCGCTTTTATATGCCTTCTTGGCTGGGGCATTTTCATCCATTCTCACAACATGACCTAGCCAAAGTAGTCGCAGCAGCTCAATACGTCTAACAATGTCGATGCCCGAGAATAGCTGGTACAACTCGTGGTTCATTCGACGGCGATATTCACCGTCAACGCAGATCGGCACATAGTTCTTTCGGAGAATTTTTCTCTCAAACACTCCAAGCGCTGCCTCATCTGCTTGCGTAAGTACCCATGCTTCAGATCCATATAATAGCACGGGTAGTATCAGCGTCTTGTAGAGTGTGAGTTTGGTCTGGCGGGAGGTGGCTTTGCTTTTGAGTTGTTTGCTCAGACCATAGTAGCATCAGTTGGCCATCACTATCCTTCTCCGAATTTCAAAACTGATGTCATTCGTTTTATTTACGCCTGTACCAAGGTATAAAAAATCTTTAACTACCTCGAAGCTGTAGTTCTCAAGTTCCAAAGTTGGTCCGAGTCTACTGTACGTCTTGCGCGTTGATACCATCAGCTTTAGTGTACAGAGTGCAATTTCTGTTCACTTTTGCCTCTCGTATAACTTTTCCCAGCAGGATGTTAAAAACGTCACACGACAAACTGACGCCTTGTCTGAATCCTCGTTCGGTATTAAAGGGCTCCGAGAGGTCCTTTCCGACTTTAACTGCTGATCTTGTGCCAGTTAAAGTTATCCGGCATAGCAAGAATGCCAAACGCAGACATGGCTTTATACACCTCTGAACGGATAGGGCTGCCGAATGCGGCTTTATAGTCGACGAATAGGTGGAATGTGTCGATGTGGTTGTCGTGGGGTTTTTTCAGGATTTGGCGCAGAGTGAAAATCTGGTCAATGGTGAACTTGCCAGATCTGAAACCGCATTGGTATGGTCTAATACTGTATTTGACCATTGACTTCAGTCGTTAACACAGTACTCTGGATAGCACTTTATATACGATGGGACTACTAAGATTAAGACTAATTCCTCCATAGTTGGTACATATCGTATTGTCTATTTTTTGTGCACGGTACACAGGATGCTGAGGTTCCAATCATTGGGAATGCATTCCTCCAGCCAAACACCTTCGGTTTGGTGTTTTATCCCTTGGTAGAATTATCGAACTACATTCTGACTCCTGTACATATCGATTTGCTCACGCTCACTTTTTTCTTGTTCTTTCTATAATTTTCTCCTCTATCCTTTTCTCCCGATAGTTCTCCATCGCATTACGTGTTGCTACTGTCCGCAAGGTTGCCCTATACGTTGCGTTTTTCATATCAGTAGCATTACGACATTCCTGATCGTACCACGGATTTCTTGATGGTGATCTTTCGTACCAAAGTGGTGCTTTTGCTGCAGTTTGTAGGGAGTGGATAATTTTCTGCCACTGTGCTTCCATATTATTATCGGGACAAGGGGTGCTTTCGTCAAGCAGTTGGGTAAGTTGAATGGAGTAGGGTTCTTCTATCTGTTTTGGTTGTAGCTTTTCGACGTCAAAAAATCCCTATGTGACATGCTGCAATGAAATTGTTCCCATACAAAAATATCGATTTCTATTCACTAAAAATTAAATATTTTAATGAGAGAGAGAGAGAGCAATTTTCAGCATTTGGGATAAAATTTCTCTACCTCTCCCTCTCATTTTTTTCCGTTGTTTTACTTTAACCTAAATGCCTTTACCATTTCATATTAGATGTAGGAATAGAGGTGGAATTCAGAACTATAGTACAACAAATTATACAGTCTTCACGATTTCCATATGAAATATTATTTTTTGAATTCCCTTTCCGTATACGAAGTAGCGGATACTTTGCTAGTTTGAATATGTTTGAATCTGCTGCATATTTGGTTTGACAATTCTTCGAATTTTTCTTTCATTTCACAACATATTTGCAATGGATTTGAAATAGTAGATTACAAATATGTATATTCACATTGATACATTTTCTTTCTATATCAAACTTTTTTTTTCGAAGAAAACATTTCAAATAATTAGAATACACACCTTCGATATCCATAACACAATTGTTAATTTACATTATCAAAATCATCATCAACAATCATCATTCCAATACCACAATGATTAATTAAGAAATTTGCCGTTTTGTTGTTGCTATTTAGAACCGAGAAGAAGAAACAGAACAACAACAGCAAAAAAACAACATTGGCAAAAATGTTTACACTTAATAGGTATGTGGCTATTGAGGTTAACAATTTTAGCAATGAAATTCTACCACAATACCCAAATGAAATACCTTTTACAAAAGTATTTGAATTGCTGTTGTTATTCAAATAGCATCGATATATACATTTGCACACTCACTACATATATCTATGTATGGGTGTGACTGTGGTGTGTGTATGTAGACGTTTGTTTGGTTTCTTGGTGTTGCTGCCGATGCTGGCTGTTACGTTATGACCAATTCCATAGATTTGACCCAATTTTTCGAAATTAATGAATAACCACTTTTGTACAAACAATTTTTAAACTTAAGCAAAAGTGGGTGGAACACTGTTCCTCTTCTTCGTCCTCATCTACCTCGATATTCTCTCTCACAGATTATACTTCAATAAAAATCCAATTGAAGTGGTTTCTGTTTTTTTTTTGCAGAAGGAAAAAAATGCATAACTTGTACTTGAAAGTGAACAGTTTTTACGCCTGACTTCAGCATTATATCTGGTACATTGGAGAAGTAGCAGCAGCAGCAGCACGTTTCAACAAAAAATACAACAACAACAGGGACGAGAAAAAAATAGTGATGAAGAAATGTTGCACTTGCTGCCTGGCCAACTGATTTGCCACTTAGCCTAAATTTTGTTTGCCGAACATCTAGAACCATAATAATGAAAACCAAGAACCAAACTAGCTGAGAATGAGAGAAACTTTGTTGCTGTTGTTTTAACATCTCCTAATGCAGGTCAGGATGATGAGGGTGAAAAAAAAATATACGAAATGACCAATAGAAGTGGGATAAGTGAACAAATTAAAGCCAGGGTTAATGGTAAAGGTATTTAGGCTAAAGTGAAGAAAACGAAAAACTAAGAGAGGGAGAGAGAGAGATTTTATTACAATTGTTTATAATTGGGAGAACAAAAATTGCTTCTTATTATCATTCTAAATTTTTTGGCGAAAAAATATTCTTTAAAAATCCTCGCCAGTGATAGGCCCTGAAGAAATATTCGTTAAAAATCCTCGCCTGTGATAGGCCTTGAGCAAATATTCTCTAAAAAATCCACGCCTCGTAGGTGTTTTAAACAAAATTCTCTAACAAATCCACGCCTCGTAAGTGTTTTAAAAAATATTCTCTAAAAAATCCACGCATCATATAGGTCTTAAAAAATATTCTCTAAAAAATCCACGCTTCATATAGGTCTTAAAAATATCCTCAAATAATCCACGCCTCATATAGTCCTCTAAAAAGTATTTTTTAAAAATCCTCGCCTCGTATTTTTTTTGAAAGTCTTAGCCGAAATTTTCCAATTTCCTCTTATTTTTTTATTCGAATACCACCTAATGTCATCCTGGCTAAAAATATTCTCAAATAATCCACGCCTCATATAGTCCTTTAAAAAATATTTTTTAGAAATCCACGCCTCATATTTTTTTGAAGATCCTAGCCGAAATTTTCCAATTTCCTCTTAATTTTTTTTTATTCCGATGTCTCCTAATGTCATCCTGGCTAACCTATGCAAAATATTTTTGTGGTTTCCCTTTTTTTTTGTTTTTATTTGTGGTTTCAATCTTGTCAAAGTGTTTTTAAAAGCTGAGGGTGTGGGTGTTTTAATAACAAAGTATATCGTACATTGGTATGCGTTGGCTGTTATCGTTTTGAATCACATTTGCTCTAATACTGCTTACTCAAGCTTATCACTTTATAAACACATGCATTGTCATTCATGCTTATGATAATAATTTCTGCGAAATCAACAACCAAAAAAAAAAAACAAATAATAACATAAGGAATAACCGCAGCTGGGAAACCGCAACCATAGATTTACCTACAGATACATGTATCAACAAATATAAGATTTGAAAAATAGGGTTATTCAAAAATTTGCACATTTAAATCTTCAAAAGAGCCTTTAATTAAAGAATATTTTTCAAGGCTTATATGAGGCGTGGATTTCTTAAAGAATATTTTTCAAGGCTTATATGAGGCGTGGATTTCTTAAAGAATATTTTTCAAGGCTTATATGAGGCGTGGATTTCTTAAAGAATATTTTTCAAGGCTTATATGAGGCGTGGATTTCTTAAAGAATATTTTTCAAGGCTTATATGAGGCGTGGATTTCTTAAAGAATATTTTTCAAGGCTTATATGAGGCGTGGATTTCTTAAAGAATATTTTTCAAGGCTTATATGAGGCGTGGATTTCTTAAAGAATATTTTTCAAGGCTTATATGAGGCGTGGATTTCTTAAAGAATATTTTTCAAGGCTTATATGAGGCGTGGATTTCTTAAAGAATATTTTTCAAGGCTTATATGAGGCGTGGATTTCTTAAAGAATATTTTTCAAGGCTTATATGAGGCGTGGATTTCTTAAAGAATATTTTTCAAGGCTTATATGAGGCGTGGATTTCTCTTTATAATTTCTTGAAAGAACCCTATTTTCTTTTTTTTTTTTTATATTTTGGTTCCCATTCACTTGCAACTTCATAAGTAAATTTGATTATTTAAGCTGCTGTAAAAAAGTACACCAAAATGAGGGAGGAAGTAGTCATGCGGATGGGTGCGTGGAATATAAAATATTTTAAAAACAACCACAACAACAACACACACTTTGTTGTTTTTCTTTATGCCGCATATTTTGTATGCTGATTAAAGTTGTGGTTTTGATGCCATTCAACCATCCACTTCCTGGTTCATTTTTATGGCAAGCTATATATGATTTGTTTCTTTTTTTTTGCTTCTACCACTTGACACATGACATAATCATATTTAGAGCCATATATGACAAACAACAATGTTGTCATTGTCATCATCATATTTTACTCCTGTTCCTCCTCGAGGATTTAAATATTCAAGAAACAAATCCTGACATATTACTATCCCATTAGATATGCAAAGAGGAGTTTGACGAAGTAGAGTTCGTAGAAGTAGAAATAAAATAAATACCAAAAAAACGGCGTATGTTCGCAAAACAAAAAAAGATAACTGACTTTGAAATACCTGAAGGAGAAGTACTTGAAAATTCTTCAAGTTCTTATGTGGTAAACCATTCATACATGCCGACACGCATACACGCCCTCATGACACTCGCACACACACACAATGATACATGACACGTTTTGTTGTCTTTGTCGTTGATGCTGTTTGAAATTTCATTATTGAAAATAAATTTCACAAAATGAAATAAAAATCTTTTTCTACGCCGTTGCAAACCGAAGAAAATTTTCTTTCCACGAAAAAAAAATGCATGGAAGGAAGGATGTTGTTGTTATTATTGCTGGCTGAGTAGCTCTTACATGAAAATATTTACATTGGCATGTCGAATAATTTGTTATTTCAATTCCAAAACAAAAGGAGACAGTGGAGACCGATCAAAGACGACAGTGGAGACCGACAAAGCGGTGGATTTATTTAAAAATATTTTTTCAAATATTTTTTTTTATCCAAGGCGTGGATTTTTTAAATAGTATTTTTTCAAGCCTTATCTAAGGCTTAAATACAAAATTTCCCTCACTCCTCTAGGCGTGGATTTTTTTAAATACAAAATTTCCCTCACACCTCTAGGCGTGGATTTTTTAAATACAAAATTTCCCTCAGAGGCTTCTACAGGCTCTAGGCGTGGATTTTTTAAATACAAATTTCCCTCAGAGGCTTCTACAGGCTCTACGCGAGGATTTTTTAAATACAAATTTCCCTCAGAGACTTCTACAGGCTCTAGGCGAGGATTTTTAAATACAAATTTCCCTCAGAGGCTTCTACAGGCTCTAGGCGAGGATTTTTTAAATACAAATATCCATCAGGCTCAGAGGCTTCTATAGACTATAGGCGAGGATTTTTTAAATACAAAATATACCTCAGAGGCTTCTATAGACTCTAGGCGAGGATTTTTTAAATACAAAATTTACCTCAGAGGCTTCTATAGACTAGATGCGAGGATTTTTTAAATACAAATTTCCCTCAGAGGATTCTATAGGCTCTAGGCGAGGATTTTTTAAATACAAATTTCCCTCAGAAGCTTCTACAGGCTCTAGGCGAGGATTTTTTTAAATACAAATATCCATCAGTGGCTTCTACAGGCTCAGAGGCTTCTATAGACTCTAGGCGTGGATTTTTTTTAAATACAAAATTTACCTCAGAGGCTTCTATAGACTCTAGCCGTGGATTTTTTAAATACAAAATTTACCTCAGAGGCTTCTAAAGGCTCTAGGCGTGGATTTTTTAAACAGAATTTTACCTCGGAGGCTTCTACAGGCTCTAGGCATGGATTTTTTAAATACAAAGTTTACCTCAGAGACTTCTATACACTCTAGGCGTGGATTTTTTAAATACAAAGTTTATCTCAGATACTTCTATACACTCTAGGCGTGGATTTTTTAAATACAAAATTTACCTCAGAGGCTTCTACAGGCTCTAGGCGTGGATTTTTTAAATACAAAATTTACCTCAGAGGCTTCTACAGGCTATAGGCGTGGATTTTTTAAATACAAAATTTATCTCAGAGGCTTCTACAGGCTCTAGGCGTGGATTTTTTAAATACAAAATTTACCTCAGAGGCTTCTACAGGCTCTAGGCGTGGATTTTTTAAATACAAAATTTCCCTCAGAGGCTTCTACAGGCTCTAGGCGTGGATTTTTTAAATACAAAATTTCCCTCAGAGGCTTCTACAGGCTCTAGGCGTGGATTTTTTAAATACAAAATTTACCTCAGAGGCTTCTACAGGTTCCATGCATGAATATTATTAGGGGCGGGTAAGAGTGGCGTGGGAACGATCGAAAAAAGGGTTATCTAAGGCGTGGATTTTTTGAAATTATTTCTTCAAGGGTTATCTAATGCGTGTATTTTCTAAAATCATCTTTTTAAGGTTTATCAAAGGCGTTGTTTTGTTAAAAATATTTTTCAAGGCGTGCATTTTTTAAAAATATTTGTTCAAGGGTTATCTAATGCGTGGATTTTAGACCTATCAAAGACCTTCATGGCCTATCAAAGGCGTAGATTTCTTAAATTAATTTTTTTTTCAATACCTATCAAAGGCGTAGATTTTTTTAATAAAACCACTGTTTCCCACCCTGATCTCATTAAATCACCTTATTTACCAAAAATGTATACGACAGCAAACATATTTCTTATTCACGCCTACAGACATGTAGCATATTACCGATGAAACATTAGTGGCAACCACACCCTACTCTCTTTCCCTATCAGCATTATCAAAAAATGCCTCATTTATTTATTAGATCTTGAAGTTATGCAAAAATTTAATTTTGTGCCATTTAGGCAGACTGTCAAAGTTGAAGCGTGAGCAACAGCAGCAGCAGCAGGTTGTGTGAAAAAAACTTTTTCCTTGCTGGGTTTTCCGACAAATTCACAAAAACACACACTCACCCATATATACTGTGGAGAGATAATAACACATCTCCACGACTTTGAAGAATACTTCTCCGGGTTGTTCCGTTCCTTATCGGCTTAGGAAATTTTAACTAATTCGAAGGAGACGGCCAAAAGATTGATGATCCAGTTTTTTTTTCTGGCGAAAATATTTTTTTTCTCCTTAACATTTTTTTCATTAAAAAAGCCAAAATGTCTGTTCCTCAGTGTGAAGGCCATTGAGGCAAGTCAACAATACCGGGTCCTACATCGTCGTAGTTCGTCTCTGCACCAAGTCACGCAAACTGTTTTGAGGCTTGAGATGCTTTCTTAATTTATTATGTTGCCATTCGGAGATGTTTTTTTCTTACTGACGAAAAAATTCTTTGAGGTTTTTGTGTTTTTTCGTTGTTGTTGTCTCCCATGGCTGGTAATGTGCTTTAATTAAGAGTGAAAATACCGCAATTTATATAAAAAATAAAGCTTATATAGCGCGCAATAACAACAATGGCAAGGCCAACGTGGAAGGAAGGGTCAGGGAGATAAGAAAGCGCATATCCTTACCTCAACATAACAAACTGTTGGTTTTTCGGCTCAACAGGAATACCAACAAAAATTTACTCGCTTGCCGCCACCAGCAAAATTTCTTCATAAAAAACATAACCACGAAAAAACATGGGAAAAAACTGCAGGGTATTTTTTGTTCTTTAAAAAGAAACCAGAAGTGTCTTACATTCGTAAAGCGTATTACTTAGCTCAGAATAAATTTTAAACATCTGAGCCTAAAATGGATCATTTTTTATAATATGAAAAAAGAAGGGGCTTGAAGGGCACTGTGGTAGGCGTGGAGTTTTTAAAAATATTTTTCAAGGGTTATCTAAGACGTGGTGCCACCTGGGGAGCTACTATCATCACCCGATGAAATAGTGAACTAAAATGTGCCGCGAGTTCACCCATTAGAACTATAAAAAATGGGTTACGGTGTCGGGTTAGTTGCCCACTCCCGGAAAACCCAACCTACTATGAAAAGGCAAAGAAAAAGAAAACCATAATGTCGACGACCCCCGCAAACGTATAAAGGACCACAATCTGCGAATCTGTACTTGGAATGTGCACACGTTGTACAGAACAGGCGCAGTATTCGCTTTGACGGATGTACTCAAGAAGAACAAAACCGATATTATTGCCTTAAAGGAAATGCGATGGAAAGGGACTGGCGTAAGTAACTCAGACGATTACGATCTTTATTATAGCTACCATGAAGCGAGACTTGAATTTGGCTGCGGATTTATGGTTAATAGGAGAATAAAAGACCTCGTCTTCAGATTCACTCCAGTAGATGAGCGAATTGCTATAATCCGTATAAAAGCACAGTTCTTCTACATCAGTCTCATTTGCTCCCATGCTCCGACCGAAGATAAAGATGGACAGACCAAAGACATATTTTACGAGCGCGTAGCATACGATCGTTGCCCTGTCCATGACATTAAAATTCTGCTAGGAGATTTTAATGCAAAAATCGGAAGGGAAAATATCTTTGGCCCCACTGTCGAAAAATTCAGCCTCTTGAAGAAACATTAGACAACGGCATGAGGTTGATTGACATCGCGGCAGCAAAAAACATGATAGTTAGCAGCACCAGATTCAAGCATCTCGATATACACAAGGCCATTTGGATTTCTCCCGATCGAACAACGAGAAATCAAAATGTTGTGATAGACGGAAGGCATTCATCTAGTGTTTTAAATTTCGGATCGATCTCGGGGTGTGAATATCGATTCGGACCATTACCTTGTGGCAGCAAAGGTACACACCCGTCTTAATGTAGCAGCAAAGGTCCGATCGAATGTAACACGGAAACAGATAGCAGAAGCCTACTCCGCTCATCTTACCCAACTGCTGACGAAAGCACCCCAGGTCCCGATAATAATATAGATGCACAATAAATTTGAGACCTGGTTTTCTTAAATGCATTTTTTTTTTCAAGGCGTCGATTTTTTGAAGAATATTTTTTTCAAGACCTATCTAAGGCGTAAATTTTTTAAAGAATATTTTTTTCAAGACCTATCTAAGGCGTAAATTTTTTAAAGAATATTTTTTCAAGACCTATCTAAGGCGTAAATTTTTTAAAGAATATTTTTTCAGTGACCACTGTCCTCCAACAACAATCATATTCATTATAAAACTTAAAAACCCCGTTCTTTTTTAATTTTATTTGCAGATTAAGTTGTTTTGCGTTTTTCATCCTCACCCCCTGCACTATAAGTTTTTGTACTTTTTTGCTGCTGCTGTTTTTCTACTTAAACATATTTTGCAACTTAACTTTAGCCTTGTGTTTGTGAAGAGTAATACTCTATGTGTGTGTGTGTGGGTGTGTTGGTGCGTGTACTTGTGTATATTTGAATTTTCATTTGCTCAATTGTTACACTTCATTATATCCTTGGCCTCAAAAGTACGGACAAAGTTTTGTTGTTATTAAAAAAATGAGAACGAAACTTAAAAGGCGAAATAATAAAAAAGGGTACGCCGACCCAGCAGCAATAGAACAAATTATTTTTTAAACATAACAGTTATTGCAGTTTAAAGAGTTTTGCTAAAGTATCCGACACAGTTGTTGTTGGGGATCGTATTAAATTATGTCTTTTTTTATTTTTTGCATTTAAATTCAGGATTTGAAATCAATCTTCGTGACACAGTTTTCAACATTTTTGTGTCAGCTCGTTAAGTATAAGGATTTCGTTCGTTTTTTTTTATTCCAACTTCAAACATTTTTTGTGTGTGTGTCGGTATTTCTATACAATTTATGTTGTTTGTTCTGAAACTGTCTCATTCGTATCCATTTGTGTCTATTTTCTGTTGTGATTTCATTATTATTATTTTTCCTGCTCTTCTTCTACTACTCATTTCCATTGTGTGGAACTAAAACTTACGGAATGAGGTAAGTGCCTGAAATTTGTCAGAAGCAATCTAAGTAAATCAAAGAAGCTACAGGCAGGCTGGCTGGCTGCCTGCCTGCTTGGCTGTGTCGGTAGTATTTGGTTACTGGGAAATGAGCACAAACTGCTTCTGAGTATGAGAAAAAAGTGATGAAATGTTGAAGAAAATAATAACGAAGGAGAAGCTGGAAAAATTATAAAAAGGAAAAGAGAATTGTAAATTAAATTGTAACAATTTATGCTTTTTGAGAGGGAATTCCGTCAGGGAAAAATAAAACATGGAAACAATTTAAATATTGGAATAACAAGGAATATAAAAATGTTATTATTTCCATGTAATTATTTAAAGGAATTTTTATTATAAATGGTTTCAAGGAATAATGATTAAGAAAATATTTAAAAAACCCACGCCTGTTATGGAGCCAGAAAAAAGTTATTAAAAAAATCCACGCGGTGGAAAAATATCCTTCAATAAATCCACCCCTTGTACAGGCCTTGGAAAAATATCTTTCAATAAATCCACGCCTTGTACAGGCCTTGGAAAAATATCCTTCAATAAATCCACGCCCTGTACGGCCTTGGAAAAATATCCTTCAATAAATCCACGTCATTTACAGCCCTAGGAAAATATCCACTCCATGTGAAGCCCTTGGAAAAATACCCGTCAATAAATCCACGCCATGTACAGCCCTTGAAAAAATATCCTTCAATAAATCCAAATAAATCCACGCCTTGTACAGCCCTTGGAAAAATATCCTTCAATAAATCCAAGCATTGTACAGCCCTTGGAAAAATATCCTTCAATAAGTTCACGCCTCATATAGCTCTTGAAAAAATATTTTCTAATAAATTCACGACTTGTATAGCCCCTGAAAAACTCTGCTTTAAAAATCACGCATGTTATGGGCCCAAAAAATATTAATATATTTTTTAATATCCACGCCTCTCATAGATCTTGATCAAATATTCGTAAAAATTCAAGGCCTAAAATATTCTCTTACTAAATCGAAGCCTGTGATAGATCTGAAAAAATCCCCGCTTATATTCTGTTGGTCCTTAAGTTTTTTAATAGTAGTGAGTTTTAGTACCTAAAAAATTCCGTATTTGTGTTTTTGATAGCCTATCAAATTTTCGTCCAGACAAATAACCCCAAAAACATCATTACATAAAACTAGATGATGCGTAAATTTTGCATCATAAATTAATATTACTTTCTCTTCCCTCCTCCAATACCGCCCGCCTTCCTTCTTATTCATAAAAATTTGTCTGGAATTTTTTGTTGTAGTTGTCCTGCCTCCCACATTTTGTTTTTCGTATTTTCGCCTTCGATTAAACTTTTTTATGATATCCTTTGACTGAAGTGGATAAAGTGGTCTGCCAAGCCAAGCAATGGCATCTTGTAAAACTTATAGCCGTATGTTCAAGTCAGTAAGTTAGGGAGCAAGCGAGTGAGTGAGTGTGTGTGGGCGTGTGTACGTGTATGAACAAAAAGTTTTCTGTGGTTAGTTGCCAGGGAAAAATTGTCAAAAAACCCCCTGCGAAACGAAATTCTTTCGCAAAAAACTTTTTTTCTTTCACATCAACCACATCGAGTTCTTTTATTTAACCATGGCTTGGTATAATTTAAAGTTTTTTTCTTTCTCTGCGATGTGATATTATTTCCTCTTTCTCTTGGTTGGATTCTTTTTCGAATTTTATTTTTGGGGTTGAGTTTACTTGTCCTTTTAGTTTCTTAAGTTTTCGTTGGGGATACTTTTTTCAGAATTTTTTTCTTGCCATTAAATTAATTGCCGGATTAATGACAACAAGTCCATACGTCCATTTATCCAGCCAATCCTTTGTTCGGGGGTTTTTCTGGCGGAATTTTTTTATTTTATCAATTTGACCCAATGCATATGACAGCTGTAGAACTTTTTTAATGGGGATCAATGTCTTTTGGAAGGAAAAAAAATTGTTAAATGAGTTTTTAAAGAAGCTTGGGGTGGTATATTAAGTAGACTAAAAAAGACTCAAATTTTAAAAATAATCACGCCTCAGTTGGTTGGTTTTTAAAAACGATCTTCAAAATATTCTTTTAATAATCCACGCCTTGTATAGGCCTTGAAAAAAAATTCTTTTAATAATCCACGCCTTGTATAGGCCGTGAAAAAATATTCTTTTAATAATCCACGCCTTGTATAGGCCTTGAAAAAAAATTCTTTTAATAATCCACGCCTTGTATGGCCTTGAAAAAATATTCTTTTAATAATCCACGCCTTGTATAGGCCTTGAAAAAATATTCTTTTAATAATCCACGCCTTGTATAGGCCTTGAAAAATAATCTTTAAAAAATCCACGCCTTGTATATGCCTTGAAAAAAAAAACTTTAAAAAATCCACGCCTTGTATAGGCCTTGAAAAAAAAACTTTAAAAAATCCACGCCTTGTATAGGCCTTGAAAAATAATCCACGCCTTGTATAGGCCTTGAAAAATAATCCACGCCTTGTATAGGCCTTGAAAAAATATTCTTTTAATAATCCACGCCTTGTATAGGCGTTGAAAAAATATTCTTTTAATCCGCGCGTCTCATAGACCTTGAAAAAATATCCTTTTAATAATCCACGCCTCTTATAAACACTCGACTCTTTGTGGAAGTCCTTCAAAGATTATTATTTATTTTTTCATATTATTTATGTCCTCCTATCACTATTATTTTTTTCAATATTTCACTTCTATGATTTATATTGTTTAGATAAGAAAATTCCATTGATATTGACATTTCCATATCTCCGGTACGTCTGTTAAATAATTTATTTATTCAAACCTCCTTTATTCCGTAAATATTTATAAACACCGTATCGAAAAAAGAAACAAAAAATGGGACACCGAAAAATCCTTCAACTCTTTTATCTTGAAACACAAATCCTGTTTCATTGATAGTTTGCTTTTGTTATTTGTTGTCAACTTTCACATCCTCATCATCTTCATTATCACTGACACAATTTTGGTATTTACAATACAAACAACAAATACACACACAAGGACGACATCATCGATTTATATTCAGTTTTACTCGAACAATGGAAAATGCTTAAGAGATCAATTTTAGTTTTTGTTTTGTTTTTATTTTCTCGTGAGACTTGATTTATTTATTTAGTTTTTTCTTTGTTTTCGCTGGCGAGAAAGGGGAAATTATGGCATCGTTTTTTGACATTCTCTTTCGCTCTATTTGACACCTTTGTTCCACTTGATTTTTATATTAAGTTAATAGACTTCATTTTGTTGTGTTCTCCTCTTCTTGATCCTTGACCCTTTCTTTATCCTTTCGCAAAGTCTAATTCATAATAATTCAAGGACATTGTTAAATGATTTCGCTTCTGTTTTCTCACTCACATATTAATGAGGCAAGGATTAAACAAAATATAAAAAATAATAACCAAAACAAAGGATTGACCTGCAATATGTTTTTGATTCTTTGAGTGGCTTTGGTGCACCATTTACCTTAAATAGGACGAAAATATATATGGGAGCTATATCTAAATCTGAAACGATTTTTCCCAATTTCAATAGGGTTCGTCCTTGGGCCAAATGAATGAGCTGTGCCAAAATTCATCCAATTCGAATAATAAATGCGACCTGTACTTTGTTTACAATTTAACATGGACAGACAGACAGACAGACGGACGGACATGCATAAATCGACTCAGAAAGTTTTTATATGCATATTACCAAAAGGAACCATGGATCTATTTCGATTCCTTTTGCCTGTTACAAACATAGGCACAAAGACATAATACCCTGTACCACAGTGTGATGAAGTGTATAAAACAACTTGGGTCTATCTCGATTCCTTTTGCCTGTTACAAACATATGCACAAAGACATAATACCCTGTACCACAGTGTGATGAAGGGTATAAAACAACGTGTTTTTTCAACAGAATATTTTTCAAGGATTTAAATAGAGGTGCAGTTTTTGTAGATTTTTTTCAAGGACTATCTGAGACTTGGATTTTTTAAAAAATATTTTGTAAGGAACTTAAAGGTGTGTTTTTATGAAGGATATTTTTTTCAAAGGCCGAATTAGGCGCGGATTTTTTAAAGAATGTTTTTTCAAGGCCTATCATAAGGTGTAATTTTTAAAGTCTATGAATACTTTTTGTGAGGTCTATTAGAAGCTCGATTTCGTTAAAATTTCTTTTAAGGAGGGTAGATTATTTTAAAAATAATTTTGATCCTAGAAGTGTCCTTATCGTTAATGTCGTTCCCTTGACAATAATGTATCTTTACTACTTTTATCCTTTATGGTTCCAATTAAACTTTATCTCCCCCTTTCCAATGTTGACACAATTAAAATTGGAGCATTGTTTGCTTATGTAACGGTGTGTATGAGGGTGTGTGAGCGAGAGGGGAATAAAGAAACAGGAGTTGTAAATGATTTTATCAGATTAAATCTTATTTAATTTATTTATTATTCCATTTCGAAACAAGACAAAAAAGCGCCAACCTATATTTCATAGTGTTAAGAACGTAACTGATCGTCAAAACCTTCAAGGGAATCCAACTCTTCGACCCTCATTGCTTCCAGTACAGCTTTACAACTTAACCTGTTCAACAATAAAAAAAACAAAACAAGGAATTAATAAAGAAATGAAAATACAAAATAAGGAGGAATGAAAGCAAACAAATGTTTTCCTATTAATTTTGTTTTTTTTTCCTCTCACAACTTACCTAAACTTTTATCATTATTTAACCAAGGTGGTAGTGGGAGTTGGGCTGGTATGGATTTACTTCCCAGTAAATCGAATAATGAAAGGGCCCCAGCTGCTAAAAAAACCTTTTACGTGGGCTTCCAACCAATTGCCGACTGGTTCAGAACTAAAACTTGTAATTGTTTTGCTGCTGGTGGCTGGAGTATAACAAACTAAGGCCAATGGCAGCACAACCCTACGTTACATTCCGCCCTTCATTTTCGTGGTGTGCTGATGATAATGATGAAAAGATAACAACAATTACCTTTTGCCTCCTTTCTCTCTCGTGGCTTAGTTATGATGTTACTTTTGGGTTCTGTGCTTCTCTTTGATTTGGTTAATTGGCAAAAAACGGTGGGTTAATTCATGTTTAAATGTTCACTTTTGCAGGCAATACCCGAAGAAAACACACACAGTTCATTGGGTATGTGTGTCAAATGGAATTGGGAGGGAGGGTTTTTCAGATTTTTAGTTTATCTTACGAATAGTTTTCAAAGCCTATCATTGTCGTGGTTTGTTTACAGACTATTTCGCAATGCCTATAAAAGACGTGGAGTTTTTCAAAAATATTTTTAAGGTCTATATAAGGCGTGGATTTTTAATAATATTTTTCTATGTCTCCACAGGGCGTGGATTTTTTAAAAGGTCTCAACACGGTATTTAAAGAATTGTTTTTCTATGTCTCAAAAGAGCTAGGATTTTTTAAAAGATATTTTTCAAGGTCTCAAAAAGGCGTGGGTTCTTAAAAAAATAGATTTTCAAGGTCTCAACAAGGTGTGGGTCCTTTAAAAAATAGATCTTCAAAGTCTTAACAAGGCGTGGGTTCTTTAAAATATATTTTTCAAGGTCTATGTGGGGCCTTTAAAAAATAGATGTTCAAGGTCTGAATAAGGTGTGGGTTCTTAAAAATATATTTTTCAAGGCCTATGTGTAGCCTGAATTCTATAAAAATATTTTTCAATGATAAAAATTGGGTGTGGCAACACTGTTGTATACGATTATCAAAATCAGCTCTACTCGTAAATCGTGAAGCCTATTCTGGTTTTTATTCGTGTGGATTTTTCGGAGCCAAAATATTCCAACTTTATTTTATGCCATTTGCCCGGAGCATCATCTTCATTATTCTTGTTCCACAAAAGAAGGCAATGAAGTATAAAGATGTGTGTGGGTGCGTAGACATCTTATTTTCCATGGATAAACACATATGAAGGTATTTGTTTGTGCAAAATTAGTTGTTCTTGTTGTTGTTGTGTGTTTATTTGCTTTGAATTTAGTCGATGAAAACGCACAGACACGCATTTTCGAATCTCCTGAAAAGTTTCTTCATTAAATGTTCCATAGTTGGGTTTGTCTTACAATTAACGCAGAACAAAAAAAAAATTGCGAAGACGTAAACTTCAAGAGCCATTTACCTCATTTTGACTTGATAAACTGCCATTGTCTAAATGATGATGTTCGGAAGATGATGAAATGATGATGGAAACCGCACAACAAACCAACACACACACACACATCCAATTTGTGGCTCGTGTAGTTAAAAAAATCGTTGTTGATTAAGTGCGCTAAAACCCATCCATACACGTGTGCTCTCCAAAATTATTATCGAAATTATCGGGTCAGAAAACTCAAACCCAAAAACTTTTGCAATGTTTTTCTGCCATAATTATTGGACAAACAAAAAGAAACTTGGCAAATTTTGTGCAATCCCGAAGAAGAATAAAGAAGAAAAGTTTTTAATATAAATAAATATTTATTAAATTAGGAACAAATCACTGGGTGACCATAGTTACTCATGAAGAAAAAAGAGTACAAGCTTTGAGTAATTGAAATGAGGATATATTTTTTGTTTACTTTGTTTTTATAAAACTTCAATAAGAAACAAATTATTAACTTGGATATACAATTACAGACAAAAATTTCCATTAAGATCTAAATTTTGTCTTATTAAAGAATCGCCATGCTTAGGTCCTGCCTGTCTTTCCTCTTCTGCAATTTCTGCCGCAAATGGCCACGTGTGAATGATGTCGTCTTTGCCAAATACTTAAACCTCTGACATTTGCTGACTTATTTTGTTACAAAGTCACGCAATAATTGTATTAAGAGCCATTTAATAAGATATTTTGTCAAACAGATATGTATGTGTGTGTATGTCGAAAATAAAACGTGGACATTTGTAAAAGGAAGTCTAGACAAACAAAATGACAAATAAAGACATTTGATACAGAGAACAACATTATGAACATTCCTTTGTTGGCATTCCATTTTTTTGGAGATGACTACATTGCGGCTTTACATACGAAATAATTGATTTTACTAAATAAAATATTATTACATAAAATATTATTACATGAACCAGGCCTTGAAAAAACAACATCTCTTATTGTCCTTGAAAAAAATATATTTAAAAAAAATCACACCTGTTGCAGTCCTTATAGTCCAAGCATCTGATAGGACTTGAAAAAATATCCTTTAAAAAAATCATGCCTCTAATAGGCCTTGAAAAAATATTAAAAAAAAATCCAGGCCTCTTGTAGTCCTTGAAAAAATATACGCCTTTAGTAGTCCTTCTTTTTCATTGCTAATATATTCTACTCCTTTTTAGTTTTAAATTTTTATACCTTTCACCACATTGTGGTACAGGGTATTATGTCTTTGTGCATATGTTTGTAACAGGCAAAAGGAAACGAGATAGACACATGGTTCCTTTTGAGAATATCCTTATAATCACTTTCTGAGTCGATTTATGCATGTTCGTCCGTCCGCCCGTCTGTAGATGTTAAATTGTAAACAAAGTACAGGTCGCATTTATGATCCGATTTGGATGAAATTTGGCACACGTCACTTATTTGGCCCAAGGACGAACCCTATTGAAATTGGGGAAAATCGCTTAAGATTTAGATATAGCTCCATTACATATTTTCGTCCGACTTAAGGTTAATGGGGCACCAAAGTCCTTATATGGGCAATATTGCCAATTTTTTAACATAGCTGAAGCGGAGGTTCACCCCTTTATAACTCGGGAACTACTTAAGTATATGAAAAAAAGTGAATAGTTTTGGGTTAATTGATCTGTCGTTGCAAACTGTTCATGATATTGACCTCCAAACTTTATTTTGGTGGAAGCTGTGTCTACTTTAATGTAAAAAAATGTGTAAAAACAGGTTGAGGCGAACCAGTTTTTTTATGTTCTCTATCGATTTGTGACTAAGCCACTCATTGCACGGTCTTCGTGTCAAAATAAAACTAGAAGCCAACAAAATGGGGACTACGCCCCTTATGTATCATTTTTCAAAATTTCAACTGCATCTACCTTTAAATGATGCTGACATTTTGAAGCTCGATTTTGAGTGTTTTTTTAATTTTACTTCTAGCTTTAATACGCAAACCGGAATTTATAAAAATCGATTATAAGATTATAGTAGTCGCGAATCTGCGTAATTTGATATGTATTTTGTGTATGTAGTATGCACAGCTTCAGACTGATACTCATCCGAAGGTGCGAATTTTGTGCGATCAAATTTCTAAAAAACCTATTTTTCGGGCCAAATTTTTAGATCTGTCAACTGAATGATATGGGTACCCGCGATCAATAAAGCTTTTTACGTTTCGGATGATATAAAATCTTCTTCGTGAAAATCCATCTACTAGAACGGCGGGAACTTTTCTTCCAAAAACACGAAATTTGCCAAAAAATGTTTTTGAAAATATTGCGGGTTTATTTGCGTTTTCTGTTTATCATTTCCGCTTCAATAAATGACCTCATACGGATTTTGATCTTTTTCGAAAAGAGAACTTTAAAAACTTCAGCCGAAAGAGAGATATACGCAATTTATCTCAAAAATAGATTGTGCTGGCACATCCATGGTTCTTAATGGACCACATTGAAATGGTATAGATCGATGTATTTTTTTAGGGTGCACGTTAATGGCATATGGAGTTTTCGGAAATTATTCGCGTTTTACGATTTTCTGGGTACTTCAATGTAACGTGTGGCACATCTTAGCCGTCAAATGAAATTTCGCAAAATATATATGGATTGGAAGATAAACTTCAGTACTTCCTGGAAACCGCATGCGCATCAAATGATTTTGAGAATTACGCGATTTACACGCAATTTAAAATGTATATTTCATAATATTATTTTATTTTAAGATTTATTCCTATTTATAGAATTCTAAGATTTATCGGAAGGGTCTTGATATAATCCGCAAGGCGTATACTTATACACAAAAAGTGATTATTATATATGTAAATTTTTCGGCGAAATTCGGGTAAAATATCAGAATATCCCCAAAATTTTTTTCTGAAATTTCTTGTATAAAATTAAAAAAATAAATATGATGTCATTATTTTTTGAACCAAAACCAAATATTTTTCCTCAATATTTTGTTTTATTGTCGCTGTGATTTTCAAAACGCTACACGGACTTGTGTGATTTTGATATCATTTGATTCATCATGGTGTTTAGATTATGTAGATATTTTTAAATTTATTTTTAGGAGTGTGTATATCATTATTATAATGAAAATATTGATGTAATCTGCTATATTATTTTTATTTTTCTCATATTTCGCGAATATGTGCAACACTATCGTGATTATTATAATATATTCATATTCTTATTTTACGGAGGAAGATATATATCAACTTTTTTCGTCAATATAATAAACGGCGTAATTTTAAGATTTTTTTCTTATGCCCAAAATTAAAACCTCGATAACTTTTGCGCGCATCAACCAAAAATTTGATCGCGAACGGTTTCGGAGTCAGAACATTTTTCTCTATATGTGTACCAAAAATCATTGATGTGCCACAAAAACAAAAAAGCTGATTTTTTGAAAATGGAATATTAAAAAATTGGCAATATTCCCCATATATATTTCGATTTGCATGAAATTTGGCATAGAGTACTAAATTAGATGCAGAATGATGTGTGCCAAGTTTCGTGAAAATCGGTCCAGATTTAGATATAGCTCCCATATATAGTTTCGTCCGATTTAAGGTAAATGGTTCACCACAGTCCCTATATAACATTCGATTTGCACGAAATTTGGCATCGAGTATTGAATTAGGTTCAGAATGATGTGTGCTAAGTTTCGTGAAAATCGGTTAAGATTTAGATATAGCTACCATATATAGTTTAGCCCGATTTGGGGTAAATGGTGCACCAAAGTCCCTGAAAATATTTCGATTTGCACGAAATTTGGCACAGCGTACTGAATTAAGTCTAGAATGATGTGTGCTAAGTTTCCTGAAATCGGTTCAAATTTAGATATAGCTTCTATATCTGACCAAATGAAAAAGTTAGTATCGGTTGGATCCAATGGATCCAATTTCATTTTAGTAGTCCCTTAGAAATGCGGCGTCTGTTAGGATTCATACCCAACGTGTTGAAGAGTATCAAATAGTCGGCCACGTCCGACTTTACTACTTTTCTTACTTGTTAAAACCTTATTTTTATTTATTTAACAGCCATTTATTTTTCTGGCAATTTGTTCGACAATGACTCTTGACAACATATGCATGTTCACAATATTTAATCGGGGCCAATATTTTTTATTTCAGCAAATAATGGTCGACCCCCCCAAAATGAAATTATTTTTTTATAGAGGCTCACATAACCCATCTATGTTGGTGGACCTTTTTTTCACTCGATTTTTGGTGGAAGAGGATGAATATTTTGTTTCTTTTTTCTCACAACCATCTTAAAAGTCATAAAAATGTCAATACAGGATGTTGATAGGCCATATATTTCTCCTGCTCGGTGGCCAACAACAACATAAACCCCACCAAAACAAAAGTAATAACTGTAGTAAATTTTATATCAAACTTTAGTTCAAAGTTTCGCATTTTAAGGATTTCATTTTTAACAATCTCCATGATTTACATCTATTAAAACGCAAAGAGAAAAAACTAAAGAGTTTTATTTTACAATAAAATATTAAGGAAGATATGGCAACTAGCTAAAGGACCCAAAAGGGATGACATCATAAACAGCAAAAAAAAGTTGTCTCCCTTTTTTATTTCGTATTCATAATTTATTAGTTGACCATGTGTGTGAGAATGTGTGATACAAAATAGATAAACTTACATACATATGTGTCCTATTTAAAATATGCTGAAGATAGAAATCAAATGGTGTATGGCTGCTGCCCATAGACAGGATAGGTTATCTCATTGGGTGTAAAAATAAAAATTTTCAGTCAGTTTTTCTCGTAATAAAAATGTAGCAATTGATAAAAAGATTAGTTTTTATTATGAAATATATTTTTTATTTGGATTAAATTTTATAGAAGCCCAGCCATGAACTGATTTTCTTAAAGACCAACAAAAAATTTTAATTTTTTAAGGGACTATAAAGGCGTGGATTTTTTAAAGAATATCTTTTCAAGGCCTATCAGAGGCTTGCATTTTCAATGACATTTTTTCAAGGCTTATCAGAGCCGTAGATTTTTGAAAGAATATTTTTTCAAAGCCTATCAGAGGCGTGGATTTTTGAAATAATATTTTTTCAAGGCCTATCAGAGGCGTAGATTTTTGAAAGAATATTTTTCAAGGGCCTATCAGAGGCGTGGATTTTTTAAAGAATATTTTTTCAAGGCCTATAAGAGGCGTGGATTTTTTAAAGAATATTTTTTCAATGGCCTTCCACAAGCGTGGATTTTTTAAAGAATATTTTTTCAAGGCCTATCAGAGGCGTGGATTTTTTAAAGAATATCTTTTCAAGGCCTATCAGAGGCGTGGATTTTTTAAAGAATATCTTTTCAAGGCCTATCAGAGGCGTGGATTTTTTAAAGAATATCTTTTCAAGGCCTATCAGAGGCGTGGATTTTTTAAAGAATATCTTTTCAAGGCCTATCAGAGGCGTGGATTTTTTAAGGAATATCTTTTCAAGGCCTATCAGAGGCGTGGATTTTTTAAAGAATATCTTTTCAAGGCCTATCAGAGGCGTGGATTTTTTAAAGAATATTTTTCAAGGCCTATCAGAGGCGTGGATTTTTTAAAGAATATTTTTCAAGGCCTATCAGAGGCGTGGATTTTTTAAAGAATATATTTTCAAGGCCTATCAGAGGCGTGGATTTTTTAAAGAATATATTTTCAAGGCCTATCAGAGGCGTGGATTTTTTAAAGAATATATTTTCAAGGCCTATCAGAGGCGTGGATTTTTTAAAGAATATATTTTCAAGGCCTATCAGAGGCGTGGATTTTTTAAAGAATATATTTTCAAGGCCTATGAGGCTGGATTTATTTAAAGAATATTTTTCAAGGGCCAACTGAGGCGTGGATTTATTAAAGAATATTTTTTCAAGGGCCAACTGAGGCGTGGATTTATTAAAGAATATTTTTCAAGGGCCAACTGAGGCGTGGATTTATTAAAGAATATTTTTCAAGGGCCAACTGAGGCGTGGATTTAAAGAATATTTTTCAAGGGCAAACTGAGGCGTGGATTTGAGGCGTGTTTTTTTTAAAGAATATTTTTCAAGGGCCAACTGAGGCGTGGATTTATTAAAGAATATTTTTCAAGGGCCAACTGAGGCGTGGATTTATTAAAGAATATTTTTCAAGGGCCAACTGAGGCGTGGATTTATTAAAGAATATTTTTCAAGGGCCAACTGAGGCGTGGATTTATTAAAGAATATTTTTCAAGGGCCAACTGAGGCGTGGATTTATTAAAGAATATTTTTCAAGGGCCAACTGAGGCGTGGATTTATTAAAGAATATTTTTCAAGGGCCAACTGAGGCGTGGATTTATTAAAGAATATTTTTCAAGGGCCAACTGAGGCGTGGATTTATTAAAGAATATTTTTCAAGGGCCAACTGAGGCGTGGATTTATTAAAGAATATTTTTCAAGGGCCAACTGAGGCGTGGATTTATTAAAGAATATTTTTCAAGGGCCAACTGAGGCGTGGATTTATTAAAGAATATTTTTCAAGGGCCAACTGAGGCGTGGATTTATTAAAGAATATTTTTCAAGGGCCAACTGAGGCGTGGATTTATTAAAGAATATTTTTCAAGGGCCAACTGAGGCGTGGATTTATTAAAGAATATTTTTCAAGGGCCAACTGAGGCGTGGATTTATTAAAGAATATTTTTCAAGGGCCAACTGAGGCGTGGATTTATTAAAGAATATTTTTCAAGGGCCAACTGAGGCGTGGATTTATTAAAGAATATTTTTCAAGGGCCAACTGAGGCGTGGATTTATTAAAGAATATTTTTCAAGGGCCAACTGAGGCGTGGATTTATTAAAGAATATTTTTCAAGGGCCAACTGAGGCGTGGATTTATTAAAGAATATTTTCAAGGGCCAACTGAGGCGTGGATTTATTAAAGAATATTTTTCAAGGGCCAACTGAGGCGTGGATTTATTAAAGAATATTTTTCAAGGGACAACTGAGGCGTGGATTTATTAGAATAAATATTTTTATTATTTTGGGCTACAACAAAGGCGTGGATTTTTTAAAAAATATTTTTTGGGCTACCAACAGAGGCGTGGATTTATTAAAGAATACTTTTCAAGGGCCAACTGAGGCGTGGATTTATTAAAGAATAATTTTCAAGGGCCAACTGAGGCGTGGATTTATTAAAGAATATTTTTCAAGGGCCAACTGAGGCGTGGATTTATTAAAGAATAATTTTCAAGGGCCAACTCCACGCCAGAGAATATTTTATTAAATATTTTCAAGGGCCAACTTTTTTTGTTCACAAGAATATTTTTTCAACGGTCTAAGCCAGGCGTGGATTTTTAAAGAATATTTTTTCAACGGTCTAAGCCAGGCGTGGATTTTTAAAGAATATTTTTTCAACGGTCTAAGCCAGGCGTGGATTTTTAAAGAATATTTTTTCAACGGTCTAAGCCAGGCGTGGATTTTTAAAGAATATTTTTTCAAGGTTTAAGCCAGGCGTGGATTTTTAAAGAATATTTTTTCAAGCCAGGCGTGGATTTTTAAAGAATATTTTTTCAACGGTCTAAGCCAGGCGTGGATTTTTAAAGAATATTTTTTCAACGGTCTAGCCAGGCGTGGATTTTTAAAGAATATTTTTTCAACAGTCTAAGCCAGGCGTGGGATTTTTAAAGAATATTTTTCAACGGTCTACAGAAGGCGTGGATTTTTAAAGAATATTTTTTCAACGGTCTAAGCCAGGCGTGGATTTTTAAAGAATATTTTTTCAACGGTCTAAGCCAGGCGTGGATTTTTAAAGAATATTTTTTCAACGGTCTAAGCCAGGCGTGGATTTTTAAAGAATATTTTTTCAACGGTCGTGATTAAAGAATATTTTTAAGCCAGGCGTGGATTTTTAAAGAATATTTTTTCAACGGTCTAAGCCAGGCGTGGATTTTTAAAGAATATTTTTTCAACGGTCTAAGCCAGGCGTGGATTTTTAAAGAATATTTTTTCAACGGTCTAAGCCAGGCGTGGATTTTTAAAGAATATTTTTTCAACGGTCTAAGCCAGGCGTGGATTTTTAAAGAATATTTTTTCAACGGCCAGCCAGGCGTGGATTTTTAAAGAATATTTTTTCAACGGTCTAAGCCAGGCGTGGATTTTTAAAGAATATTTTTTCAACGGTCTAAGCCAGGCGTGGATTTTTAAAGAATATTTTTTCAACGGTCTAAGCCAGGCGTGGATTTTTAAAGAATATTTTTTCAACGTTCTAAGCCAGGCGTGGATTTTTAAAGAATATTTTTTCAAGGATTTTTAAAGAATATTTTTGCAACGGTCTAAGCCAGGCGTGGATTTTTAAAGAATATTTTTTCAACGGTCTAAGCCAGGCGTGGATTTTTAAAGAATATTTTTTCAACGGTCTAAGCCAGGCGTGGATTTTTAAAGAATATTTTTTCAA
This sequence comes from Musca vetustissima, assembly GCF_032173495.1. Classification (NCBI taxonomy): domain Eukaryota; kingdom Metazoa; phylum Arthropoda; class Insecta; order Diptera; family Muscidae; genus Musca; species Musca vetustissima. The sequence continues at coordinate 30,353 of NW_026882368.1, forward strand.
GGATTTTTAAAGAATATTTTTTCATGGATTATAAAGGCGTGGATTTTTAAAGGCGTGGATTTTTTAATGGGGTGGCGTAGGGGATGATAGATACCAAGCAACGGTTCTGTTTGGCTTTAACATGGCGAAGCCCAGGCTTATCTTGGTCCCTCTTTCATTTCAATTGTGGACACTGACCTCCCCGCGGTGTCTCCTGGGGTAACTATTTTCATCATCCATTGAAATAGTGAGCTGATATGTACAGCCTCAACCAATTTTTATAGTTCTTATGGGTGAACATAAGAAACCCTCTCTTCCGCAAACGTATAAAGGATCACGATCTGCGAATCTGCACTTGGAATGTGCGCACGTTGTACAGAAAATGTACTCAAGTACAAAGCCGATATTATTCCCTTACCGGAAATGCGATGTAAAGGGACTGGCGTAAGTAAATCAGATGATTACGCCCTGTATTATAGCTGCCATAAAACGATTCGTAAATTTGGCTGCGGATTTATGATTAACAGGAGAATAAAAGATCTCGTCTCCAGATTCACTCCAGTAGATGAGCTATAATCCTCATAAAACCGAAGTTCTTCTACAACAGTCTTATTTTCGGCCATGCACCGACCGAAGATAAAGATGAACAGACCAAAGACATATTTTATGAGCGCCTAGAAACTGCATATGGCCGTTGTCCTGGCAATGACATTAAAATTCTGCTAGGGATTTTAATGCAAAAATACGAAGGGAAAATGTTTTTGGTCCCACAGTCGGTAAATTCAGCTTCCATGAAGAAACATCCGACAACGGCATGAGGTTGATTGACTTCGCGGCAGCAATAAAAATGGTAGTTAGCAGCACCACATTCAAGCATCTCGATATACACAAGACCAACTGGATTTCTCCCGATGGAACAACGAGAAATTAAATCGATCATGTTGTGATAGACGGAAGGCATACTTCCAGTGCATTAGACGTTCGATCGATCCTAGGAGCGAATATCGATTCGGACCACTACCTTATAGCAGCCAAGGTTCGCACTCGTCTTAATGTTGTAGCAAAGGTGCGATCTAATGTATCAAGGAAACTCGACGTCGAAAAGATGCAAACACAACAGGTAGCAGAGGCCTACTCCGCTCAACTTACCCAACTGCTTGACAAAAGCACTTCTTGTTCCGATAATAATATATAATCACAGTGACAGAGAATTGCCCACTCCCTCCAAACTGCAGCAAAACCAACACTTGGGTACCAAAGACCACCATCAAGAAACCCATGGTACGATCAGGAGTGTTGTAATGCTACTGATGTGAAAAACGCAGTGTATAGGACAACCCTGCATACAGTAGCAACAAGTAGTGCGATGGAGAATTATCTGGAGAAAGGGAGAGAGGAGAAACGTATTTTCAGAAAAAAGAAGAAAGAACAAGAAAAACGTGAGCGTGAGCAAATCGAGATGTACAGGAGTCAGAATGAAGTTCGGAAATTTTACCAACGGGTAAAACACCAAACCGAAGGCTTTGGTGCAGGCACATCTTCCTGTAGGGATGAAGAACAAAACCTGGTGACACATACAGACAGCGTGTTGAGAATCTGGAATGAGAATTTTGAAAAGCTTCTGATATCAAATAGTGGCGGTAAAGAAGATACCCCAGAACCAATAAGAGATGATGGTATAGTGTGTATACCAACTAGCCAAGATGAGGTCAGAATAAAGCAGCAGAAGCCGATGGGTTACCAGCCGAATTATTCAAAACTGGTGGTCAGATGCTGGTCAGGAGCATGCACCAGCTGATTAGTACAATTTGGCTGAAGGAATGGATGCCCAATGATTGGAACCTCAGCATCCTGTGTCCCGTGCACAAAAGGAGACAAGATGATATGTGCCAACTATAGAGGAATTAGCCTTCTTCCCATCGCATGTAAAGTGTTATCCAGTGTGCTGTGTGAACGACTGAAGCCAATGGTCAATCACATTATTGGACCATACCAATGCGGCTTCAGACCTGACAAGTCCACAATTGACCAGATTTTCACTCTGCGCCAAATCCTTGAGAAGACCCACGAAAAACACATCGACACTCCACCTTTTCGTCGACTATAAAGCCGCATTCGACAGCCCTATCCGTTCAGAGGTGTATAAAGCCATATCTGCGTTTGGCATTCCTGCAAAATTAATTCGGCTATGCAGGATAATTTTAACCGGCACAAGATCAGCAGTTAAGGTCGGAAAGGAACTCTCAGAGCCCTTTAATACCGAACGAGGATTCAGACATGGTGACAGTTTGTCGTGTGACCTTTTTAACATCCTGCTGGAAGAGGTCACACGAGAGGCAAAAGTGAACAGAAATGGCACTCTGTACACCAAACAACACATGTTACTCGCCTGTGCCGATGATATCGATATTATGGGTCGAACACTGAGAGCGGTAACAGCCACCTTTGAACAAATTGAAAAGGAGTCTGCCAAAGTGGACCTGGTAGTAAACGGCGAGAAGACCAAGCTGATGGTATCAACGCGCAAAACGACCAGTAGACTCGGACCAACTGTGGAACTTGAGAACTACAGCTTCGAGGTAGTTAAAGATTTTATATACCTTGGTACCGCCATAAATAAAACTAATGACATCAGTTTTGAAATTCGGAGAAGGATAGTGATGGCCAACCGGTGCTACTATGGTCTGAGTAAGCAACTCATAAGCAAGGCCAACTCCCGCCAGACCAAACTTACACTCTTCAAGACACTGACACTACACGTGCTATTATATGGATCTGAAGCGTGGGTACTTACGCAAGCAGATGAAACAGCTCTTGGAGTGTTTAAGAGAAATATTCTCCGAAAGATCTATGGGTCGATCTGCATTGACGGAGAATATCGCCGTCGAATGTACCATGAGTTGTTCCAGCTATTGTCGGACATAGGCATTGTTAAACGTATTCGGCTGCAGCGACTACGTTGGCTAGGTCATGTTGTGAGAATGGATTAAGATGCCCCAGCCCAGAAGGCATATAAAAGCGAACCAGCTAATGGTTCACGCAGAAGGGGAAGACAACGAATAAGATGGAAAGAGCAAGTGGAAGACAACAAAGCCGAATATGTTCTTTCAAACTGGAAAAACTGCGCAAAATACCGATGCGCTTGAAAATCTTTTTTAAGCTCGGCTTATGGAACAAAAGTTCTGTCACAAGCCAGCTAAATAAGTAAGTAAACTAGGCGTGGATTTTTTAAAGAATATTTTTTCAACGACTATTTGAGGCTTGGATTTTTAAATAATGTTTTTTCAAGGGTCACCATAGGCAACCAAGGCGTGTTTTTTTAGAATATTTTTTCGGGGTCTAAACCAGGCGTGGATTATTTAAAGAATATTTTTTCAACGACTATTTGAGGCTTGGATTTTTTAAATAATGTTTTTTCAAGGGTCAACCAAGTCGTGGATTTTTTAATGAATATTTTTTTAAGGGTTAACCAAGGCGTGGATTTTTAAAATAATATTTTTTCGGGGTCTAAACCAGACGTGGATTCTTTAAAGAATATTTTTTTCGGGGTCTAAACCAGGCGTGGATTTTTAAAATAATATTTTTTCGGGGTCTAAACCAGACGTGGATTCTTTAAAGAATATTTTTTTCGGGGTCTAAACCAGGCGTGGATTTTTAAAATAATATTTTTTCGGGGTCTAAACCAGACGTGGATTCTTTAAAGAATATTTTTTTCGGGGTCTAAACCAGGCGTGGATTCTTTAAAGAATATTTTCAAGGGTCTACTTCTACTTATAAAAAAACAAATCGTAAATGAAATGTCTAGATTTCTAGGTCCTAAAGGTTACAAATTATTTTTAATTATCTTGTACAGTTTAAATTTTTTGTATAATTTTCTTTTCATATCTTTCAGAATTAGTTTAATTTTCATTTCAGTTGTCATTTATCGTTGCAATTAATACAAATAATTAATAAAAAAATTAAATAATTATCTGTCTGTTGACTTACATTTCTGTAACATTCTTTTCACGCAACCGGTGGCATTCGCATTACGCCCTAATAAATATGTCGAATAGAATGGAGCTGGCATGCGGCTGCAATCGATTTTCATCGAATCGTCGGGTTCAAAAAGCTCACCACATTTCGGATTTTCGGAGGCATCACATTGGTAACAATGAATGGCAGAAGCTGCAAAGACCAAAAATAGGAAATAAAAATTAAATTATAAAAATGAAATTATTAATTAAAAATATATGTATATAAAAAGTATATACTTGTCATATAAGGGTTCCGACTGAAGCTCCATCTTCTGATGGATGATATTTTTTATCCGGGTATAAATTTATTATATTATTACATGCTAACTTTCCTAGGCCTTGCTCCCCCTCTGGTCAAGTAGATAATTTAATGATTTTATAATGACTTGGTACAGTTCTCAGTTTATACGGGGTCATGAGGTTAATAACAGCTATTATTCTGGGTAGCTAAACTAATTTACTTACGACTAATGAAACGCCAGAATATTATTTAATTTATTACTCGGGTAAGGTGTTTATTGTGTGTTCATTGAAGTTATTAAAAAAATAATAAATAATATTAAAGCTGGCAAATCGACGGAACCTACCATCATAAGGCCTGGACTTATTAAAAATATTTTTTAAGGGACCCTTATAAGGCGTGGATTTTTTAAAGAATATTTTTTAAGGGACCCTTATAAGGCGTGGATTTTTTAAAGAATATTTTTTAAGGGACCATTATAAGGCGTGGATTTTTTAAAGAATATTTTTTAAGGGACCATTATAAGGCGTGGATTTATTAAAGAATATTTTTAAGGGGCCTTTATAAGGCGTGGATTTTTTAAAGAATATTTTTTTAAGGGGCCTTTATAAGGCGTGGATTTTTCAAAGAATATTTTTTAAGGGACCATTATAAGGCGTGGATTTTTTAAAGAATATTTTTTTAAGGGGCCTTTATAAGGCGTGGATTTTTTAAAGAATATTTTTAAGGGACCATTATAAGGCGTGGATTTTTTAAAGAATATTTTTTTAAGGGGCCTTTATAAGGCGTGGATTTTTCAAAGAATATTTTTTTAAGGGGCCTTTATAAGGCGTGGATTTTTTAAAGAATATTTTTTTAAGGGGCCTTTATAAGGCGTGGATTTTTTAAAGAATATTTTTTTAAGGGATTTTTTAAAGAATATTTTTTTAAGGGACCCACACAAGGCGTGGATTTTTTAAAGAATATTTTTTTAAAGGGCCTTTATAAGGCGTGGATTTTTTAAAGAATATTTTTTTAAGGGGCCTTTATAAGGCGTGGATTTTTTAAAGAATATTTTTTTAAGGGGCCTTTATAAGGCGTGGATTTTTTAAAGAATATTTTTTTAAGGGGCCTTTATAAGGCGTGGATTTTTTAAAGAATATTTTTTTAAGGAGCCTTTATAAGGCGTGGATTTTTTAAAGAATATTTTTTTAAGGGGCCTTTATAAGGCGTGGATTTTTTAAAGAATATTTTTTTAAGGGGCCCTTATAAGGCGTGGATTTTTTAAAGAATATTTTTTAAGGGACCCTTATAAGGCGTGGATTTTTTAAAGAATATTTTTTAAGGGACCCTTATAAGGCGTGGATTTTTTAAAGAATATTTTTTAAGGGACCCTTATAAGGCGTGGATTTTTTAAAGAATATTTTTTAAGGCACTAACACAACTTGAAGCAGGGTTCAGAATATATTTTTATGGATCATATAGGCGTCGATTTTTTAAAGAATATTTTTGAGGCACTAACACAACTTGAAGCAGGGTTCTGAATATATTTTTATGGATCATATAGGCTTAGATTTTTTAAAGAATATTTTTGAGGCACTAACACAACTTGAAGCAGGTTTTTGAAATTCTTAATATGTTTTATATTATTTTTTTTTTTCAATTTTATTTAATTAATAATTATTGTTGTTTATTTTTTAAATAGTTTCACATTCTTTCGTTTTATCACCCAACACACCTGAACCACCACACACCGCAATAATTATTGCCAAAATAAGAAAATATTTCACAAATGCCATGACTTCAAAACTCTAGTCGATTCAATATTTCGATTGGATTTCAAAATTTATTTTGTTTAGTTTTCCAACAACCGGCTATTTGAAATGTTTACTCAACACTGCATCCGTTTGAGTGGCAGCTTGTTGTTATTATTGCAAAAATTCTTGGCTAACGTTTTGAGTTTTTTTTTGTCTCAAAACTGAGATTTGCCTGAGTCGGAAAAACACCAAACCAGTTTTTAGTTTAGAAAAAAAAAAAAATACAACAACAACAAGATATCTATGATGCTGTTAAATTAAATAGTCAACAGGCCAATCAATTAAAGTAATTACGATTTATTTGGGTGAGAGAGAGAATCGGAGCAGACATCTAGGCAGGGCGGATCATGTAATACCCTACACTAAATAATAATATGGATTTTTTAAATCATTTTTTTCGGTGACCCTTACAAGGCGTGGATTTTTAAAAAAAAAATTCTTACTTACTTAGCTGGCTTGTGACAGAACTGTCGTTCCATAAGCCATGCTTAAAAAAGATTTTTTCCACTTTGAAAGATCATATTCGGCAATGTTGTCTTCGACTTCATCTATCCATTGTATTCGTGGCCTTCCCCTTCTGCGTGAACCATCAGCTGGTTCGCTTGAACATGCCTTCTGAGCTGGGGCATCTTCATCCATTCTCACAACATGACCTAGCCAACGTAGTCGCTGCATACGTCAATACGTCTAACAATGTCGATGACCGAGAATAGCTGGTACAACTCATGGTTCATTCGACGGCGATATTCACCGTCAACGCAGATCGGCCCATAGATCTTTCGGAGAATTTTTCTCTTAAACACTCCAAGGGCTGCCTCATCTGCTTCCGTAAGTACCCATGCTCAGATCCATATAACAGCACGGGTAGTATCAGCGTCTTGTAGAGTGTGAGTTTGGTCTGGCGGAAGGTGGCCTTGCTTTTGAGTTATTTGCTCAGACCATAGTAGCATCTGTTGGCCAACACTATCCTTCTCCGAATTTCAAAACTGATGTCATTCGTTTTATTTATGGCGTTACCAAGGTATATAAAATCTTTGACTACCTCAAAGCTGTAGTTCTCAAGTTCCACAGTTGGTCAAAGTCTACTGGACGTCTTGCGTGTTGATACCATCAGCTTGGTCTTCTCGCCGTTTACTGCCAGACCCACTTTGGCAGACTCCTTCTCAATTTGTTGAAATGTGGCTTTTACCGCTCTCAATGTTGGACCCATTATATCGATGTAATCGCCGTAGGCGAGTAACATGTGTTGTTTGGTGTACAGAGTGCCATTTCTGTTGACTTTTGCCTCTCGAATAACCTTTTCAGGATGTTAAAAAGGTCACACGACAAACTGTCACTTTGTCTGAATCCTCGTTCGGTATTAAAGGGCCCTGAGAGGTCCTTTCCGACGTTAACTGCTGATCTTGTGACTGTTAAAGTTATCCTGCATAGCCGAATTAATTTTGCAGGAATGTCAAACGCAGACATGGCTTTATGCACCTCTGAACGGATATGGACGGATAGGGTATGTGTCGATGTGTTTTTCGTGGGTCTTTTCATTGGTTCCACTTCACTGCTACTATTTGATACCAGAAGTTTTTCAAAATACTCCTTCCAGGTCCTCAGCATGCTGTCTGTATCTGTCACGAGGTTTCCTTCTTCACATCTACAGGAGGATGTGCCTGCACCAAAGCCTTCGGTTTGGTGTTTTACCCGTTGGTAGAATTTTTGGACTTCATTCTGACTCCTGTACATCTCGATTTGCTCACGCCCACGTTTTTCTTGCTCTTTCTTCTTCTTTTTTTTTGAAAATACCTTTCTCCTCTCTTCTTTTCTCCCGATATTTCTCCATCGCATTACGTGTCGCTACCCTCTGCAGGGTTGCCCTATACGCTGCGTTTTTTTACATCAGTACCATTACGACATTCCTGTTCGTACCATGGATTTCTTGGTGGGGTGGTCTCTGGTACCCAAGCGTTGCTCTTGCTGCAGTTTGTAGGGAGTGGGCAATTCTCTACCACTGTGCTTCTATATTATTATCAGGACAAGAAGTGCTTTCGCCAAGTAGTTGGGTAATTTGAGCGGAGTAGGCCTGGGTTACCTGTTGTGTTTGCAGCTTTTCGACGTCGAGTTTCCGTGTTGTGTTAGATCGCACCTTTGCTGCAACATTAAGACGAGTGCGAACCTTGGCTGCTACAAGGTAGTGGTCCAAATCGATATTCGCTCCTCGGATCGACCGAATGTCTAATACACTGGATGAATGCCTTCCGTCTATCACAACATGATCGATTTGATTTATCGTTGTTCGATCGGAAAAAATCCAAGTGGCCTTATGTACATCGAGATGCTTGAATCTGGTGCTGCTAACTACCATGTTTTTTATTTCGGCGAGGTCAATCAACCTCATGCCGTTGTCGGATGTTTCTTCGTGAAGGCTGAATTTTCCGACGGTGGGCCAAAGATATTTTCCCTTCCGATGTTTGCATTAAAATCTCCTAGCGAATGTTAATGTCATGGCCAGGGTAGCGGTCATATGCAGTTTCTAGGCTCTCGTAAAAAATGTCTTTTGCCTGTTTATCTTTATCTTCTGCATGGGCGCAAATGAGACTAATGTAGAAGAACTTCGCTTTTATACGGATTATAGCAATTCGCTCTACTTTACTGGAGTGAATCTGGAGACGAGGTTTTTTAATCTCCTGTTAACCATAAATCCGTAGCCAAATTCATGTCTCGTTTCATGGCAGCTATAATACAGGGCGTAATCTCTGATTTACTTACGCCTGACCCTTTCCATCGCATTTCCTGTAAGGCAATAATATCGACTTTTTTACTTTTTGAGTACATCCGCCAAAGCGAACACTGCGCCTGTTCTGTATAACGTGCTCATATTCCAAATGCGGATTCGCAGATCATGGTCCTTTATACGTTCGCGCAGGTCGTCAACATTAGGGGGTTTGGTTTTCGTTTTCTTTGCTTTTTCATAGTAGGAGGGGTTTTCGGAGTGTGGACAACTAACCCGACGCCTCAACCATTTTTTTTATTTGTCTTATGGGTGAACTCGCGGCACATATTAGCCCACTATTTCATCGGGTGATGAAAATAGCTACACCAAGTGGCACCACGGAGAGTTCAGTGTCCACAATTGAGATGAGAGAGGGACCAAGATATGCCTGAACTTCACCATGTTAAAGCCAATCAGAGTCGTCCCTTGGTATCTGTGACCCTTATAAGGCGTGGATTTTTTAAATATTTTTTCTATAAGGCGTGGAATTTTTAATTTGGGGACCAAATACACAGCTTGGATTTTTTTATTTGGGGACCAAATACAAGGCGTGGATTTTTTAAATACTTTTTATTCGAAAATATTTTTTATTTTTAATAAACTACAAATCTTAATTCTAATCAAATGAGATTTTTGATACAAGTCTATAATATTACATTAAAACATTTTCTCTTTGTTGTAGCAGTTACACAATGGTCTGAATTGACAGTCATTGGCTCCAATTCCAGACCACACTGTCGTATTGGGTTTTTTTCTCCACTCAGGATAGCCAATGGACCAAACCAACTATTCCCAGAATGAAAATTGTCATTGGGCCAAATGTAGAAGACTTATTGCAAAAATCTTTGTAGCAAATCTCACACTTATCGACGTCCATTAAAAAATCATTGGGATCTATTTCACAGTCGGCTCCTGGATTCAAACTTTGAAAATAGCAGGATCGTGCTATGTAAATGCCACCAAGTTCTGAAAAGAAAAGGGAAACAAATAAATATAAATGTGGATTTAAAAATTTCAAAAAAAAATCAATCCGATTATGGGGTTCGTTGCAAAAATATAAAAAAAAATTCCACTTATGTGGATCCTTTAAAATATGAGTTTTTTTTTTTTAAAAATCTGCGATTAATAGATCCTTGAAAAAATATTTTATTATTTATTGAATTTTTTTCTATTTTTTCGATAATAGTTCTCCCACTCATTGGCACCCACTGTAAATTTGTGCCCTATGTTTACAAGACGGCAGTCTTATCTCCCAGCGGATATTAAAAAATATATAAAAGAAATAATTAATTACATATTTAAAGTTTACAGATTAACTTACTGCTCTCCAATGTATGTTTCATGCAACCAGTCGCCTCCAAATTTTGCCCTGGCAAATGACGTGGTGGCTTTACGG
>NW_026882369.1:0-40811 GCF_032173495.1 Musca vetustissima
ATATAGACCGAATGACCTCTTCCACATATGCTGAACTGCAAAAATAAAACAATGTGTAAATAAATAACACCAAAATATTAATTGCAAAATACTCACCGAAAACTTTATCGGCACGCGTACAGGAAAAACCTACCAAAAGATAAAAACACAAAATGGTTGAATAAAAAAAGACAAGATGTAAACAAACAAGGAAATGAATGAACACAAGAACAACATTCTTCTTCTTCTTATTGGTATTCATTCAAAACAAGTAGTTGCGTTGCCAATCCCATACTATGTGTTAGGGTTCTATAGTAATAAAAATAGAGAAACAGGACTGGCAACACAAGGTCTATGTGTATGTGGAATGAGACTCCACTAACACACAAATAGGTTACCGGTCCCGTTGAGACTCCACGTGATGGAAGCGTAGGAATACTCACTCCGGAAAGATGTTTCATGCCCGGCTTTCGATCCTCAGGGTGTGGGAGTTCCCCACGTGATAAAATTGTACCACGCACATCGTCCATCGTCTTCAAATCGTCAGCCATGTCCGAAGTTTTGTTGCGTGGGGGTCCAATTGATTGTTGTACCGGCGGCGCTTTTAGCCTAAAAATAAAAAAATATATATGAATGAAAACATCTTTATTTTTTTTTATTATAACTTACCTTTCATCCCTGCCTTTATAGTGCTGCGGCGCAAAAAAGAAATTTTTTACCTGATGCACTTGTGCATCAGACTGAAAGAGAATGAAGAAGAAGACATGTTACCATATTGGAAAACACATGAGATTACCATATGTACGAGTAGGAGGTTACCATATCGGACGGGGTATGTTCAGTGGGTGACGGGTAACAAAAATATCAACCTTGCGACTGCAACATTTAGTAAGGTATACTAGTCTATGTGTATGTAAATGGAATGGAGTTTATTTTGTTCAAGTATTTGTAACAAAATGTCTTGGAAAATCAAGAAAAATGGTGGAAAATAGATGCGAGTATAAAAGGAAAAATGCGGTAAAGCGCAATTTCAGTTTAAGAGCCGCCAACATACCTTACAACAGGAATAACTCAAAGAATTATTTTTTTTTGCAAAATATAAGTTTCAAAAAAATTAACTGCCTCGCAGATAATATAGTAAAACTAAATTCTTTTACATTGTGTGGTTGTGCAGAAAAAAAAAACGTAAAGTAAGTTCAAAAAAGAATTTGCTATGTGGCAGATGACAAAGGTATAACACCGTTTTTTTTGTCCAGAATTCCCAAAAACCATTTCACTGGCCCCCGATATACTGCAGGAGAGGCCAGTGATTCCTTTTGGCCGTACAGGCTACTGACTCCTGCAATCGTTAAAAGAAATTTGAAGACGGCAATTGCGTTGGGTCTCTTGCTTTGTTCTGCTGCAACAACCAGGAGTGAATAGCGAGGGTAACTACTAACTAAGCCCAAGATAACCTAATAACCCAAGGTAACCTAAAATAAGTGGGTATCTATTTCGATCGAAGAAGAATATAATAAGATTGGCGGTCACTGAACCGAACCTCCAGCAGACAATCTGTCAGAGAAGAATTTAAAAAAAAAAACAAAAAAAAATCCTGTGTGTGTTAATGTGTTGTCTATGTGTTTGTCTCAGCTTGTAAGAAAAAAAAAAGTGATATTGTAAGGATTTTTAACGCCAGGTTAATCTTCTGAGGAGCGATTTATATTCCTGGAAACCGATAGTAAGATTCTCATTTTTGTAATATATCGAGGCAATATAGCCCGAAAAGAACAGCCTGTCTAAGCGAGCTCCCTTAGGTTAGGAACTTAATAGTCCATCAATTAACCTGCTGAAGAAGTGAGCAACTCAGAATCTCTCTAAAATTTTCTAGGAGTATCTTAAAGACAACCTTAAAATTATATTATTATTACTGGTGTTAGGAATTCAATTGCCAAGAAAAAGCAAAGAATAATAATCAACATTAGTATTAAGGCAAACTATTCAATAAATGTCCAATATGTTTTAGTGTTATAATTGAAAACTAAATATGTGTTAATTTGTTTGTAAAGGGGATATTCTTTAAAAAGGTGATGAGGTGAGTGTGTGTGTGATGTGGGGTTTCCAACAAAATGAATAGAGGACATTTTGGAAACCATGGAAGGGAGGGCAAATGCGGGAGTAGCAACACCAATACTCCCCTATCAAAGCTGGTTTGTGTTTGTAATTATTTGTGTGTGTGCCTTTATTTAGGACAAAAGATATTCATGTTCATCCTGTTGGGCTAGAATGGATGGTTGAGAACCTGACCCTGTGACCGCCAGCGAGCCGGATGGTCCAATCTAGCGCCGCCTTATCAGGACACGTAACAACATTGGTGCACAATTTACTCCGAATGTAACGGTTAAAGTTCATAATCTTCCACAGGGTAGTTTGGAGACTTTCTGAATAATAATCTTTGGAATTTAGTTTGTTTTCTATATAAGAGAATCTCTCGGTACATTTGAGTTACATCAGCGTTGTAAACATATTTAAAGAATCTCCATTTTTTAACAAATTTTTGAAATGACCAAAAAAAAATAGAAAATAACTCACAAAAATAGTTATTTGTTGGTTATTGCAATAATTAATTTTTTCTACAAAAATTAAATTGCCAATTTCCAATTTCGGATTGGAAAATTTAGAAATATCGCTAATAAAATGAGGTTAGATTTTTCAAAGCCAGGTAATTTTGGGTCTGTTGAAGAGAAATTCCAACAAAAGAGCAAATATTTTTTCTTAAATTCTGTATTGAGGAAACAACAATATACATTTTTAAAACAACGAAGAAATTAGTAAATGTTTGTACCAATTAACAAACATTTGAGATCGCAAATAATTTTTTATTTTTTTCCAATCAATTTAGAGAAGAATTATGTGTCAAGTTGGATTTATGAGGATTTAATATTTTCAGAGCAATTTGTGTCAACGAATAAATTTTTTCCAAAAAAATTTAAAATCTGTATAATGTGAACCAAAATTAGGCATAAATCCAATTACCGATTAATAAAAAATTTTGTCTGTCCAAATTAAGACACCCTTTGCGAGGAAATTTAATCTTATTTAAATTGCTTACAGAAATTTCCATAAAATGTTCCAAGCAATATGGCGTTATTAAATGTATGCTTTAAAAAAAAAGGGTGTATGTGTAATTTTCCAACTGTACAAAAATATTTGTTTTCCAAAATTTCCAAAAATGTGTATATATTTTCCAAAAGCTTCCAATTTTTTCCAAAAATTAAATTCCAAATGTTTTCCTAAAATTCCAAATATTTTCCAAAAAATGTTTCCAAATGTGTTTTCCAAATATTTTCCAAAATGTTCTAAGATTTTTTCCAAAAATGTTCAAGGAGTTCATATAACTTTTTCAAAATTTCCAAAAAGTTTTAGTATCTTTCCACAAGATTTCTAATGATTTTTCCCGGTGGTCAATTTTTTTCCAAAAATTTCCATACAAGAATGGCGGATTGAGTCTTTTATAAATGCAATTTTTCTAGGTTGTATATAGGTAAAGGGTCTCGCATGTGGATGTAAGAGTCTAAATATTTTGAATTTTTCGCCACAGGATGCACGAGGGTCCAAGAATAATTTTTTCCCTTTTGTGTCTTTCCGGTGTACTCTTCAAAATATTTGTCTTTATAAAAGTGTGAAATTATTTTTAATTTCGAACCAACGAAATGCAAGGGTCCATCAAATGTCTTCCCTCAGCGTTTTTCCAGGTTCTTGATAAAAAATTTCAGGTGGGTACTCACTTTGATGCTTTTGTATGAGGTTTGGGTCCCTTTATTGGGTTTTGTTTCTTACGTCCGTCCGTCCGCTTTCCCATTTTCCAGCAGCAGGTTTGTTTTGTTGTTGTTGTTGTACCGAACCGTGATCGCGTTTATTTTTGTTGTTGTTGTAGTTTTGTAGAAATTGTTTTGTTGTGTAATGTTCAATGTTCACTAATTTGATTTTGTTAATTTATTTATGTTTTGTTTATTAATTTCTGTTCACTTTGTTTTCACTGTTCTTGTTTTGTTGTATTTTTTTTTTCATTCAAATTTTTTCCAAACAATTTTTTTTCTTTTTTCAAATTTTCAAAAAAATTTTTGTGAATTTTTTTTCCAAATTTATTTCTTTAGTTTCCAAATTTCTTGTTTAATTTTTGTTTTCCGAAAAATTATTTTTTTTTTAAAATTCTTTTCTAAAATTCTTTGTTTTAATTTTCTTAACAATTTTTTCAAATGATTTTTTTCAAAATAAGTTGAATTTTTTTTCTATTTTTCAATTTTTTCTCATTTCATTTTTTGTCACCAAATTTTTTCTTTCACAAAATTTTGTTTGTTTTTACAAAAATTTTTGTAAAGGTTAAGTTTTTTCTTAACCAAGCACTTATCCGGCTCGAAGGACCAAAATGTTTGATACTTAGCCTTTTTAATTTCACTTGCCACTGAAAACTTTTATTTTTTGTTTTATTTAGTTTTATTTCACTTTAGCAAATTATAATTTAATATTCACAGCTAAGTATATACAATGGTAAGTATATTATGTTTAGAATTATAATTTAATATTCACAGGTAAGTATATTCAAAGGTAAGTATTATATTATATATATTATATTTATTTTTTCGATAACATAATTGTAGGGAGAGTAGAAATTTATAATAAGTGCTTTCAAAAGAATTGGCAAACATATTTGAAATTTCTGAATCATCAGAGGATTCTCTGCAGCCAAATTTCATACAGCTTGGAAATTCACCAACCTTAAGTTTAGAGTTTACAAAATTATAAAAGTTTTTAGGATTATTTTTAAGACTAGTTTTCATTCTATTTAAATAGTTTGAATAACTCCTGGAGTTTTCAAGATTATAGGTATTCCTTGCCCTTAATTAGTTAGCATAATTCAACGAGGAGTTACATTTACTATACTTTTTATACAGCCTACTTTTAGAATTTCGCAGTCGTTTCAGGTATTGAGTAGACCATGCAGGTTCTCTATCAGAATTGTTACTTGATAAGGGGACAGATATTGAAAGCGCATCATGTAGCAGTTTATAAAACCTGGAAATTTGATCATCCATATCACCTTTAGCACTCCAATCAGTATTAGACAAAGTTTCTTGAAGCAATGTTATGTTTGTTTTAGTAAAATTCAATTTTTTTAATTTACTTTTTTTTATTTTTTAAAGTGACAATTGGCAGTGGATTATGTTCTAATTCAATGCTTAATGTAGGATGATATTTATCTTCCGGCTCTGCAAAAGGCAAACATCTAGCTAATGAAATATTTGTAGTTGTAGTAAAAACTAAATCCAAAATTTTATTTTTACAATTTCGGATATTATTTATTTGAACTAAACATAAATCATAAATACATTCCCAAAACAAATCCATGCAGCTAGATGCTATTGGCACATAGTCAATAGCATTTTCACCACGGATCCAAGAAATGTTGGGTAGATTAAAGTCTCCAAGACAAATCAATTCAAAGTTTGTTAAATATGAAGACGAAATATCTTTAATTAGTTCAATATGTTTTAGATAAATATCTAAATCAGAATTTGGAGTAATACAGGAGCACGTTAAAATGAATGAAATATTTGATAATTTTATTTTAATGCAAACCAGCTCAATGTTAGGATGATCAGGTAATTGAAGGCGTTCAGAAGCTATGGAATTATGGACCGCTATTAGCACTCCACCACCTATTTTATTAATTCGATCATTGCGATATACTTGATATTGATCAGAAAAAAGTTCACTATAACGGATATCTGGTTTAAGCCATGTTTCTGTAAAAGCAAGAATTTTATATTCATAGTCAAAAGATTTTAAAAAAATATTACAAAGTTTTGTTTTTAAGCCTCTAACATTTTGATAGATCAAGTTTAAGGAATTTTTTACTATTAGTTTTTTGGAAGAGGCAACACTGGCGGAGTATTTGTAGGGTTTGCCTTTTCCCTAAACAAAAATTTTTTTACTAGTATACCGTCGGGCCAAAAAGATTTATTAAGAACAACATCGAATACTTTGTTTGGGACAATAAGCTTAAATGAAGAAATCTCGAAATCTCGATGAATTAAATTTAAAAATTTTATAATCACTCTCCAGTAGGTCTTTCAATTTACTACTAACATAACAACTAATATTATCCACTGTCGTATCAGCAAGCAATCTAGATATAAAGATAGTTTTTCTAGGTGGAACTACTATAAGTTCATTTTTACTCTTAGAAGGATCAGTCACTATATTGGAAGCTTGAACAGGTATTGGAATAGGAGCATTAATGATTATTGAGGGTAATATTGGACGTTGTGGTATAACAGTAGGTGCTGAGGGAGGAGAGGTCTCTATCGGAGTACTGCAACTATTAGATGATTTAGTGGCGACACCACTAGGCGATAAATTTGAATGAAGCGCTGGAAGCGCCAGATGATTACCTGCTGAAATATTATTAGTAATGTTGCGTGGCGGAGCCACAACTGGTGAGTTTAGTGTAATTAAGTTATCACCTTGAGCAACTACTAACGATTTTTTTCTTTTCGGTGAACCATCTGCAAACTCAAATTTATTAAACATTTTTTCAAATTTTTCTTGGCGTGAGTAAACCGAATCGACACCCCTCTTTAAGGCAACCATTTCAAGTTTGGCTTCCTTACATGAGACGATAAAAATCAACTTCTAAGGTTCTACACTCAAAGCATGCCCAGCGCAAACCATTGTTACGATCAGTAATTTTGTCAAAATGTCTACCATTAAAACCAGCACACTTGAAATGGGCATGCTTTTTACATAACCAGCAAGTTATAAGACGCTCATTTGTGTTTGTGATAGTACAACCAACGTATAAACAGGCCATTATCAATTTTCAAAGTAATACGTTACAGTTAATTGGTACTGCCTAAAAGTATGCTAGGAATTTGATTTTGATAAGTGTACGTAGAAACACTACAAGAAAACAGAAAAGGGAATAACAACACAAAACGTCAAAAATAGAAAGAAACTCAAGTAAATAAACAAAAGTTTTACAAATATTTACTTATCTTTATTTTACTGTTTAAACTGAGATTCCACAATTCACACTTGTATTTTTTCACGAATTTCACAACAGAGTAAAATATTTTTTTAAATAAACACTAGAACTGTAGTAAATTTAATAATTAATTTCACTGATTGAAAGCAGTAAGAAAATCACGACTATTCACTACGAGAGTTACCAACATATCTAAGAGAGACGTGGGAACGATCGAAATTAAAAAAAATAGCTTTTCTGGCTAACCATCGAATGAGATATTGTCGTGACAGGGCGTCCGCGTTGCTATCTTCCTATACTTTATCTCAAAAGTATATGCCATTAGAATGATAGCCCATCGTTGCAATCTACGTGCTGTTATTGTAGGTAAATGCTTATTAGGATTAAATATGATTTCCAGAGGCTTATGATCGGTAATCAGAATGAAGATGTGAGATAACTGCACCGATACCAAAAGATGAGGCATCTGTTGCTAAAATTAATGGTAGGTCAAAAGCAAGTTGCTAAGAAATTCCCCAAACATTGGTGCACAATTTACTCCGAATGTAACGGTTAAAGTTCATAATCTTCCACAGGGTAGTTTGGAGACTTTCTGAATAATATTCTTTGGAATTTAGTTTGTTTTCTATATAAGAGAATCTCTCGGTACATTTGAGTTACATCAGCGTTGTAAACATATTTAAAGAATCTCCATTTTTTAACAAATTTTTGAAATGACCAAAAAAAAAATAGAAAATAACTCACAAAAATAGTTATTTGTTGGTTATTGCAATAATTAATTTTTTCTACAAAAATTAAATTGCCAATTTCCAATTTCGGATTGGAAAATTTAGAAATATCGCTAATAAAATGAGGTTAGATTTTTCAAAGCCAGGTAATTTTGGGTCTGTTGAAGAGAAATTCCAACAAAAGAGCAAATATTTTTTCTTTAATTCTGTATTGAGGAAACAACAATATACATTTTTAAAACAACGAAGAAATTAGTAAATGTTTGTACCAATTAACAAACATTTGAGATCGCAAATAATTTTTTATTTTTTTCCAATCAATTTAGAGAAGAATTACGTGTCAAGTTGGATTTATGAGGATTTAATATTTTCAGAGCAATTTGTGTCAACGAATAAATTTTTTCCAAAAAATTTTAAAATCTGTATAATGTGAACCAAAATTAGGCATAAATCCAATTACCGATTAATAAAAAATTTTGTCTGTCCAAATTAAGACACCCTTTGCGAGGAAATTTAATCTTATTTAAATTGCTTACAGAAATTTCCATAAAATGTTCCAAGCAATATGGCGTTATTAAATGTATGCTTTAAAAAAAAAGGGTGTATGTGTAATTTTCCAACTGTACAAAAATATTTGTTTTCCAAAATTTCCAAAAATGTGTATATATTTTCCAAAAGCTTCCAATTTTTTCCAAAAATTAAATTCCAAATGTTTTCCTAAAATTCCAAATATTTTCCAAAAAATGTTTCCAAATGTGTTTTCCAAATATTTTCCAAAATGTTCTAAGATTTTTTCCAAAAATGTTCAAGGAGTTCATATAACTTTTTCAAAATTTCCAAAAAGTTTTAGTATCTTTCCACAAGATTTCTAATGATTTTTCCCGGTGGTCAATTTTTTTCCAAAAATTTCCATACAAGAATGGCGGATTGAGTCTTTTATAAATGCAATTTTTCTAGGTTGTATATAGGTAAAGGGTCTCGCATGTGGATGTAAGAGTCTAAATATTTTGAATTTTTCGCCACAGGATGCACGAGGGTCCAAGAATAATTTTTTTCCCTTTTGTGTCTTTCCGGTGTACTCTTCAAAATATTTGTCTTTATAAAAGTGTGAAATTATTTTTAATTTCGAACCAACGAAATGCAAGGGTCCATCAAATGTCTTCCCTCAGCGTTTTTCCAGGTTCTTGATAAAAAATTTCAGGTGGGTACTCACTTTGATGCTTTTGTATGAGGTTTGGGTCCCTTTATTGGGTTTTGTTTCTTACGTCCGTCCGTCCGCTTTCCCATTTTCCAGCAGCAGGTTTGTTTTGTTGTTGTTGTTGTACCGAACCGTGATCGCGTTTATTTTTGTTGTTGTTGTAGTTTTGTAGAAATTGTTTTGTTGTGTAATGTTCAATGTTCACTAATTTGATTTTGTTAATTTATTTATGTTTTGTTTATTAATTTCTGTTCACTTTGTTTTCACTGTTCTTGTTTTGTTGTATTTTTTTTTTTCATTCAAATTTTTTCCAAACAATTTTTTTTTTCTTTTTTCAAATTTTCAAAAAAATTTTTGTGAATTTTTTTTTCCAAATTTATTTCTTTAGTTTCCAAATTTCTTGTTTAATTTTTGTTTTCCGAAAAATTATTTTTTTTTCTAAAATTCTTTGTTTTAATTTTCTTAACAATTTTTTCAAATGATTTTTTTCAAAATAAGTTGAATTTTTTTTCTATTTTTCAATTTTTTCTCATTTCATTTTTTGTCACCAAATTTTTTCTTTCACAAAATTTTGTTTGTTTTTACAAAAATTTTTGTAAAGGTTAAGTTTTTTCTTAACCAAGCACTTATCCGGCTCGAAGGACCAAAATGTTTGATACTTAGCCTTTTTAATTTCACTTGCCACTGAAAACTTTTATTTTTTGTTTTATTTAGTTTTATTTCACTTTAGCAAATTATAATTTAATATTCACAGCTAAGTATATACAATGGTAAGTATATTATGTTTAGAATTATAATTTAATATTCACAGGTAAGTATATTCAAAGGTAAGTATTATATTATATATATTATATTTATTTTTTCGATAACATAATTGTAGGGAGAGTAGAAATTTATAATAAGTGCTTTCAAAAGAATTGGCAAACATATTTGAAATTTCTGAATCATCAGAGGATTCTCTGCAGCCAAATTTCATACAGCTTGGAAATTCACCAACCTTAAGTTTAGAGTTTACAAAATTATAAAAGTTTTTAGGATTATTTTTAAGACTAGTTTTCATTCTATTTAAATAGTTTGAATAACTCCTGGAGTTTTCAAGATTATAGGTATTCCTTGCCCTTAATTAGTTAGCATAATTCAACGAGGAGTTACATTTACTATACTTTTTATACAGCCTACTTTTAGAATTTCGCAGTCGTTTCAGGTATTGAGTAGACCATGCAGGTTCTCTATCAGAATTGTTACTTGATAAGGGGACAGATATTGAAAGCGCATCATGTAGCAGTTTATAAAACCTGGAAATTTGATCATCCATATCACCTTTAGCACTCCAATCAGTATTAGACAAAGTTTCTTGAAGCAATGTTATGTTTGTTTTAGTAAAATTCAATTTTTTTAATTTACTTTTTTTTATTTTTTAAAGTGACAATTGGCAGTGGATTATGTTCTAATTCAATGCTTAATGTAGGATGATATTTATCTTCCGGCTCTGCAAAAGGCAAACATCTAGCTAATGAAATATTTGTAGTTGTAGTAAAAACTAAATCCAAAATTTTATTTTTACAATTTCGGATATTATTTATTTGAACTAAACATAAATCATAAATACATTCCCAAAACAAATCCATGCAGCTAGATGCTATTGGCACATAGTCAATAGCATTTTCACCACGGATCCAAGAAATGTTGGGTAGATTAAAGTCTCCAAGACAAATCAATTCAAAGTTTGTTAAATATGAAGACGAAATATCTTTAATTAGTTCAATATGTTTTAGATAAATATCTAAATCAGAATTTGGAGTAATACAGGAGCACGTTAAAATGAATGAAATATTTGATAATTTTATTTTAATGCAAACCAGCTCAATGTTAGGATGATCAGGTAATTGAAGGCGTTCAGAAGCTATGGAATTATGGACCGCTATTAGCACTCCACCACCTATTTTATTAATTCGATCATTGCGATATACTTGATATTGATCAGAAAAAAGTTCACTATAACGGATATCTGGTTTAAGCCATGTTTCTGTAAAAGCAAGAATTTTATATTCATAGTCAAAAGATTTTAAAAAAATATTACAAAGTTTTGTTTTTAAGCCTCTAACATTTTGATAGATCAAGTTTAAGGAATTTTTTACTATTAGTTTTTTGGAAGAGGCAACACTGGCGGAGTATTTATAGGGTTTGCCTTTTCCCTAAACAAAAATTTTTTTTTATACCGTCGGGCCAAAAAGAAGAACAACATCGAATACTTTGTTTGGGACAATAAGCTTAAATGAAGAAATCTCGAAATCTCGATGAATTAAATTTAAAAATTTTATAATCACTCTCCAGTAGGTCTTTCAATTTACTACTAACATAACAACTAATATTATCCACTGTCGTATCAGCAAGCAATCTAGATATAAAGATAGTTTTTCTAGGTGGAACTACTATAAGTTCATTTTTACTCTTAGAAGGATCAGTCACTATATTGGAAGCTTGAACAGGTATTGGAATAGGAGCATTAATGATTATTGAGGGTAATATTGGACGTTGTGGTATAACAGTAGGTGCTGAGGGAGGAGAGGTCTCTATCGGAGTACTGCAACTATTAGATGATTTAGTGGCGACACCACTAGGCGATAAATTTGAATGAAGCGCTGGAAGCGCCAGATGATTACCTGCTGAAATATTATTAGTAATGTTGCGTGGCGGAGCCACAACTGGTGAGTTTAGTGTAATTAAGTTATCACCTTGAGCAACTACTAACGATTTTTTTCTTTTCGGTGAACCATCTGCAAACTCAAATTTATTAAACATTTTTTCAAATTTTTCTTGGCGTGAGTAAACCGAATCGACACCCCTCTTTAAGGCAACCATTTCAAGTTTGGCTTCCTTACATGAGACGATAAAAATCAACTTCTAAGGTTCTACACTCAAAGCATGCCCAGCGCAAACCATTGTTACGATCAGTAATTTTGTCAAAATGTCTACCATTAAAACCAGCACACTTGAAATGGGCATGCTTTTTACATAACCAGCAAGTTATAAGACGCTCATTTGTGTTTGTGATAGTACAACCAACGTATAAACAGGCCATTATCAATTTTCAAAGTAATACGTTACAGTTAATTGGTACTGCCTAAAAGTATGCTTTTTGATAAGTGTACGTAGAAACACTACAAGAAAACAGAAAATTTCAAGTAAATAAACAAAAGTTTTACACAACAGTTTAAACTGTAAAACTTGTATTTTTTTTTTAGTAATAAACACTAGAACTGTAGTAAATTTAATAATTAATTTCACTGATTGAAAGCAGTAAGAAAATCACGACTATTCACTACGAGAGTTACCAACATATCTAAGAGAGACGTGGGAACGATCGAAATTAAAAAAATAGCTTTTCTGGCTAACCATCGAATGAGATATTGTCGTGACAGGGCGTCCGCGTTGCTATCTTCCTATACTTTATCTCAAAAGTATATGCCATTAGAATGATAGCCCATCGTTGCAATCTACGTGCTGTTATTGTAGGTAAATGCTTATTAGGATTAAATATGATTTCCAGAGGCTTATGATCGGTAATCAGAATGAAGATGTGAGATAACTGCACCGATACCAAAAGATGAGGCATCTGTTGCTAAAATTAATGGTAGGTCAAAAGCAAGTTGCTAAGAAATTCCCCAAACATTGGTGCACAATTTACTCCGAATGTAACGGTTAAAGTTCATAATCTTCCACAGGGTAGTTTGGAGACTTTCTGAATAATATTCTTTGGAATTTAGTTTGTTTTCTATATAAGAGAATCTCTCGGTACATTTGAGTTACATCAGCGTTGTAAACATATTTAAAGAATCTCCATTTTTTAACAAATTTTTGAAATGACCAAAAAAAATAGAAAATAACTCACAAAAATAGTTATTTGTTGGTTATTGCAATAATTAATTTTTTCTACAAAAATTAAATTGCCAATTTCCAATTTCGGATTGGAAAATTTAGAAATATCGCTAATAAAATGAGGTTAGATTTTTCAAAGCCAGGTAATTTTGGGTCTGTTGAAGAGAAATTCCAACAAAAGAGCAAATATTTTTTCTTAAATTCTGTATTGAGGAAACAACAATATACATTTTTAAAACAACGAAGAAATTAGTAAATGTTTGTACCAATTAACAAACATTTGAGATTAACAAACATTTATTTTTTTCCAATCAATTTAGAGAAGAATTATGTGTCAAGTTGGATTTATGAGGATTTAATATTTTCAGAGCAATTTGTGTCAACGAATAAATTTTTTCCAAAAAATTTTAAAATCTGTATAATGCGAACCAAAATTAGGCATAAATCCAATTACCGATTAATAAAAAATTTTGTCTGTCCAAATTAAGACACCCTTTGCGAGGAAATTTAATCTTATTTAAATTGCTTACAGAAATTTCCATAAAATGTTCCAAGCAATATGGCGTTATTAAATGTATGCTTTAAAAAAAAAGGGTGTATGTGTAATTTTCCAACTGTAGAAAAATATTTGTTTTCCAAAATTTCCAAAAATGTGTATATATTTTCCAAAAGCTTCCAATTTTTTCCAAAAATTAAATTCCAAATGTTTTCCTAAAATTCCAAATATTTTCCAAAAAATGTTTCCAAATGTGTTTTCCAAATATTTTCCAAAATGTTCTAAGATTTTTTCCAAAAATGTTCAAGGAGTTCATATAACTTTTTCAAAATTTCCAAAAAGTTTTAGTATCTTTCCACAAGATTTCTAATGATTTTTCCCGGTGGTCAATTTTTTTCCAAAAATTTCCATACAAGAATGGCGGATTGAGTCTTTTATAAATGCAATTTTTCTAGGTTGTATATAGGTAAAGGGTCTCGCATGTGGATGTAAGAGTCTAAATATTTTGAATTTTTCGCCACAGGATGCACGAGGGTCCAAGAATAATTTTTTCCCTTTTGTGTCTTTCCGGTGTACTCTTCAAAATATTTGTCTTTATAAAAGTGTGAAATTATTTTTAATTTCGAACCAACGAAATGCAAGGGTCCATCAAATGTCTTCCCTCAGCGTTTTTCCAGGTTCTTGATAAAAAATTTCAGGTGGGTACTCACTTTGATGCTTTTGTATGAGGTTTGGGTCCCTTTATTGGGTTTTGTTTCTTACGTCCGTCCGTCCGCTTTCCCATTTTCCAGCAGCAGGTTTGTTTTGTTGTTGTTGTTGTACCGAACCGTGATCGCGTTTATTTTTGTTGTTGTTGTAGTTTTGTAGAAATTGTTTTGTTGTGTAATGTTCAATGTTCACTAATTTGATTTTGTTAATTTATTTATGTTTTGTTTATTAATTTCTGTTCACTTTGTTTTCAATGTTCTTGTTTTGTTGTATTTTTTTTTCATTCAAATTTTTTCCAAACAATTTTTTTTCTTTTTTCAAATTTTCAAAAAAATTTTTGTGAATTTTTTTTTCCAAATTTATTTCTTTAGTTTCCAAATTTCTTGTTTAATTTTTTTTTCTGAAAAATTATTTTTTTTTCTAAAATTCTTTTCTAAAATTCTTTGTTTTAATTTTCTTAACAATATTTTCAAATGATTTTTTTCAAAATAAGTTGAATTTTTTTTCTATTTTTCAATTTTTTCCCATTTCATTTTTTGTCACCAAATTTTTTCTTTCACAAAATTTTGTTTGTTTTTACAAAAATTTTTGTAAAGGATAAGTTTTTTCTTAACCAAGCACTTATCCGGCTCGAAGGACCAAAATGTTTGATACTTAGCCTTTTTAATTTCACTTGCCACTGAAAACTTTTATTTTTTGTTTTATTTAGTTTTATTTCACTTTAGCAAATTATAATTTAATATTCACAGCTAAATATATACAATGGTAAGTATATTATGTTTAGAATTATAATTTAATATTCACAGGTAAGTATATTCAAAGGTAAGTATATTCAAAGGTAAGTATTATATTATATATATTATATTTATTTTTTCGATAACATAATTGTAGGGAGAGTAGAAATTTATAATAAGTGCTTTCAAAAGAATTGGCAAACATATTTGAAATTTCTGAATCATCAGAGGATTCTCTGCAGCCAAATTTCATACAGCTTGGAAATTCACCAACCTTAAGTTTAGAGTTTACAAAATTATAAAAGTTTTTAGGATTATTTTTAAGACTAGTTTTCATTCTATTTAAATAGTTTGAATAACTCCTGGAGTTTTCAAGATTATAGGTATTCCTTGCCCTTAATTAGTTAGCATAATTCAACGAGGAGTTACATTTACTATACTTTTTATACAGCCTACTTTTAGAATTTCGCAGTCGTTTCAGGTATTGAGTAGACCATGCAGGTTCTCTATCAGAATTGTTACTTGATAAGGGGACAGATATTGAAAGCGCATCATGTAGCAGTTTATAAAACCTGGAAATTTGATCATCCATATCACCTTTAGCACTCCAATCAGTATTAGACAAAGTTTCTTGAAGCAATGTTATGTTTGTTTTAGTAAAATTCAATTTTTTTAATTTACTTTTTTTTATTTTTTAAAGTGACAATTGGCAGTGGATTATGTTCTAATTCAATGCTTAATGTAGGATGATATTTATCTTCCAGCTCTGCAAAAGGCAAACATCTAGCTAATGAAATATTTGTAGTTGTAATAAAAACTAAATCCAAAATTTTATTTTTACAATTTCGGATATTATTTATTTGAACTAAACATAAATCATAAATACATTCCCAAAACAAATCCATGCAACTAGATGCTATTGGCACATAGTCAATAGCATTTTCACCACGGATCTAAGAAATGTTGGGTAGATTAAAGTCTCCAAGACAAATCAATTCAAAGTTTGTTAAATATGAAGACGAAATATCTTTAATTAGTTCAATATGTTTTAGATAAATATCTAAATCAGAATTTGGAGTAATACAGGAGCACGTTAAAATGAATGAAATATTTGATAATTTTATTTTAATGCAAACCAGCTCAATGTTAGGATGAAGGCGTTCAGAAGCTTTGGAATTATGGACCGCTATTAGCACTCCACCACCTATTTTATTAATTCGATCATTGCGATATACTTGATATTGATCAGAAAAAAGTTCACTATAACGGATATCTGGTTTAAGCCATGTTTCTGTAAAAGCAAGAATTTTATATTCATAGTCAAAAGATTTTAAAAAAATATTACAAAGTTTTGTTTTTAAGCCTCTAACATTTTGATAGATCAAGTTTAAGGAATTTTTTACTATTAGTTTTTTGGAAGATCGAATACTTTGTTTGGGACAATAAGCTTAAATGAAGAAATCTCGAAATCTCGATGAATTAAATTTAAAAATTTTATAATCACTCTCCAGTAGGTCTTTCAATTTACTACTAACATAACAACTAATATTATCCACTGTCGTATCAGCAAGCAATCTAGATATAAAGATAGTTTTTCTAGGTGGAACTACTATAAGTTCATTTTTACTCTTAGAAGGATCAGTCACTATATTGGAAGCTTGAACAGGTATTGGAATAGGAGCATTAATGATTATTGAGGGTAATATTGGACGTTGTGGTATAACAGTAGGTGCTGAGGGAGGAGAGGTCTCTATCGGAGTACTGCAACTATTAGATGATTTAGTGGCGACACCACTAGGCGATAAATTTGAATGAAGCGCTGGAAGCGCTGAAATATTATTAGTAATGTTGCGTGGCGGAGCCACAACTGGTGAGGTTAGTGTAATTAAGTTATCACCTTGAGCAACTACTAACGATTTTTTTCTTTTCGGTGAACCATCTGCAAACTCAAATTTATTAAACATTTTTTCAAATTTTTCTTGGCGTGAGTAAACCGACTCGACACCCCTCATTAAGGCAAACATTTCAAGTTTGGCTTCCGTACATGAGACGATAAAAATCAACTTCTAAGGTTCTACACTCAAAGCATGCCCAGCGCAAACCATTGTTACGATCAGTAATTTTGTCAAAATGTCTACCATTAAAACCAGCACACTTGAAATGGGCATGCTTTTTACATAACCAGCAAGTTATAAGACGCTCATTTGTGTTTGTGATAGTACAACCAACGTATAAACAGGCCATTATCAATTTTCAAAGTAATACGTTACAGTTAATTGGTACTGCTTAAAAGTATGCTAGGAATTTGATTTTGATAAGTGTACGTAGAAACACTACAAGAAAACAGAAAAGGGAATAACAACACAAAACGTCAAAAATAGAAAGAAACTCAAGTAAATAAACAAAAGTTTTACAAATATTTACTTATCTTTATTTTACTGTTTAAACTGAGATTCCACAATTCACACTTGTATTTTTTCACGAATTTCACAACAGAGTAAAATATTTTTTTAAATAAACACTAGAACTGTAGTAAATTTAATAATTAATTTCACTGATTGAAAGCAGTAAGAAAATCACGACTATTCACTACGAGAGTTACCAACATATCTAAGAGAGACGTGGGAACGATCGAAATTAAAAAAAAATAGCTTTTCTGGCTAACCATCGAATGAGATATTGTCGTGACAGGGCGTCCGCGTTGCTATCTTCCTATACTTTATCTCAAAAGTATATGCCATTAGAATGATAGCCCATCGTTGCAATCTACGTGCTGTCATTGTAGGTAAATGCTTATTAGGATTAAATATGATTTCCAGAGGCTTATGGTCGGTAATCAGAATGAAGATGTGAGATAACTGCACCGATACCAAAAGATGAGGCATCTGTTGCTAAAATTAATGGTAGGTCAAAAGCAAGTTGCTAAGAAATTTCCCAAACATTTTTTTCTTTTGTCTACGAAGAGCATTAACTGGCGCGGTAATATCGGCACGAAGTTATAATTTAATTTATTTCATTTTTGGTAACCAAGCTAATGTAGCCGTATACGTTACAAAAACCACTTAACCTAAACTACACTAGCACATATATTAAATCTTAAAAATAGAATAACAAAATTTAAACAATTTTAAAGAAATAAAAATTTAAACATAAAAAATTAAGGATTTTTAAGTTAAAGAAATATATATAATAACAAAATTTATAACATAACACTTATACTACTCTGAAAACTATAAATTTATAATAAAAAAGGAAATATGGATACAAAATATTAGACATTTAAATATCATGAGTTAGTGCATATGCATAAATTTTCTTCTTGAAGGAACACAAAGACGTATTAAACAATTTAAGAGATGGTGGCAAACTATTAAAAATCCTCGCTACTCGTACAAAAATAGAAAGTTGCTGAGAAATTTCCCAAACATTTTTTTCTTTTGTCTACGAAGAGCATTAACTGGCGCGGTATTATCGGCACGAATTTATAATTTAATTTATTTCATTTTTGGTAACCAAGCTAATATAGCCGTATACGTTACAAAAATCACTTACCCTAAACTACACTAGCACATATATTAAATCTTAAAAATAGAATAACAAAATTTAAACAATTTTAAAGAAATAAAAAATTTAAACATAAAAAATTAAGGATTTTTAAGTTAAAGAAATATATATAATAACAAAATTTATAACATAACACTTATACTACTCTGAAAACTATAAATTTATAATAAAAAAGGAAATATGGATACAAAATATCAGACATTTAAATATCATGAGTTAGTGCATATGCATAAATTTTCTTCTTGAAGGAACACAAAGACGTATTAAACAATTTAAGAGATGGTGGCAAACTATTAAAAACCCTCGCTACTCGTACAAAAAATGACCTCTCCAAAATCGATGTCAGTCTGGGAATAACAATTTGACCATTCCTAGCAAATCTTCCAAAAGAAAATAAATTGACAACCGTTAGCGGACCCTGCAACTTATAAATCTTATAAAAACATAGGAGACTTCGAATATGAACAAATTTTCATCACTTCTGTCAATTAGAGACAAACTATAACATATTTCACGGGACTTGTACCAATCATTATCATTTAACTTAACGGCTTGCCTCTTAACAGGAAAAGATGAATGAATAATGCGAATATTCTCATTCAAAATAGTGACCTGTGCGCCACATCGGACGTGTAGAAAATATCATCAAAACGACAGTTTCAAGTAATGCATCAGAATCCAATGCACCATAATCAACGAATTCAAAAAATGTTTTCTCCCGACGACACCGAATTGCAAGAGACATAAAAATAAATACATGACCAGATACACCTGGACAAGCAAATTGAGTACTAAATTTTAACAAATTCGGACACGATACCAAAAAATAATCTAATAACGATGTAGAATTATGAGCCACAGCATAATGTGTAGGAATGCAATTGTGCACAATGCTCAAATTCAATCTACTACAAACATTTCTAACTACTGAACTTTTAGAAACATCAAACATATTATTGTTGAAATCTCCCATGATAACCACACTACCATAACGCACAACAATATCACCAATTTCTTCCTCCAAAACACAAATATTTCCATGGGGAAGGTATACAACGCCTACCAAGATGCAAGATTCATTAACATACAATTCACAAAAAATATATTCTGCAACACCATACGAATTTCCTCTAAACAATATTTTGTGTTTAACAGATTCATAAATATATAACGTGACACCACCCGCCCTTACATCCGGGCGATCAGATCTGTGACACACATAACCAGGAATCTGGACTGCATTTGTGCTCACAGAAGACTTTAACCATATCTCAGTGACTCCAAAAACATCTAAATTATCTCCTTCAAGAATGCCTCTAATCTCATGGATTTTAAATGAACTATTTTGCAACCTGAAACTTCTGGCATTAATATGACCTATATTAAAATTGTGTTTGCAATTAGATAGCTGAGATGACAGAAAAGAATTATCACTAAAAACACACCCTAAAGCAGTGGAAAACATTTTGATTACAATCACAAAAATACCAGGAAATTCTAAAAATAATTCAATAATTATACTACTCCAAACAATTCAGCTTACATTAGGCTACTAACATCTGGTTGGCTCTGCAGCGAATCCGGGACTACATCAGCATCATAATGCAACATACCCATGCAACGATTAATATCACATTCCTCCTCTGTGCCATCTGGAAGTACCAACAAGACCTTTGGAACATCTTCGCTTTTTAACTTGAATTTGCGTATTTTCTTCGATCTCCATAGCTTTCTACATATGTACATCAATTTTGACGCCGCCCTGTTATGATGGTCATTTAAGTATATTCTACTGCTAATAGGAACATTCCTAACGTCAGCAAGACACAATGACCCACGACGTCTCTGATAGTTGGCCATAATGCAGTCTCTGACATACACGAAGTTAAACTTCACAAGAACTGATTTGCCCTTTGAAATGTAACAGCAATGTTATTGTCAATAGGATGTAGTTCAATGCCACAACATTCTGCTATCTTCGAAAAAGGTTCTCTCAGGTGCTTCTCCAAACACAGCTTATAGTCTTCAAACACCTTCTTCAAAGAGTCAACAACTTGAGACCCAATCTCCTCACTGTTCGCATCACCAAAATCTTCATTATTGCCACTACTATCAGCATTGTCACCATTCTTATTGATACAAGAAGGACATTTAAATAAAAACATCATGTTCCTTCGGTTCTTATACATAAAGTTGTGCTGCTATTTGGTCACATTCACACAATTTATATGGAAACATAGACCACACACACAGCAACCCACACTATTCTGATTGCTTTTAACAGCGCTGCTGCATGTAGGGCACATATATGATTTTGTTTTGAACGGCATGATAACAGATTTAATCAGTGTCAGATACAGGTACTTTTGTGTGGATAAACATAAACAATGAGTAGGTGGAAGCAATAGCAGAAGATCAATTGTTGCAGTATGACAACAACCACAGCAGCTCAAGCGAACAGACGCAAACAATAGAACATGAAAAAACCTCTAAATGAAAACTCCTCCAATATTAATTTATGTACTCGATTCAAATGTACATAAATATCAACAAATATACTGCTTTAATCCAATTATTTATTAATATTTTTAAAATTTCCCGAGAGCGATTTTTTGTACTTCGTATGTTGTCAAGTGTGTTGGTGGAACGCATTTGTTCATGCACAAGGGCTGCTTACTGGTTACTTGAAACCATATAAATTACTCTCTTTATTTTCTATTCATTGTTTACAAAATATTTACAAAAACAGAAATTGAAAACAAGACAAAAAGAAGTCAGATCAGATATTATTTTACATTATAGATCAATTTTGCAATTTTTAATAAAAACTAGAAGTTCTTCCAAATGATCCCAGTTTTTCGATTTGAGGACATCAGGTAAGTTGTTGTACATCTTAAATATGTTAAAATTCTTCCTCTCATTTTCATATTTTTTGCAGTGAAATAAGATGTGTTTTTTATCTTCAACAATATTGCAGGTTTCGCATAGGGAGCTGCTACAGATACCAATTCTATGATAGAATTTTTTGCAGTAAGTATGACCGGTGAAGAGTCTATTTATGAGTTTAATTTTTTCAGGCTTAAGGTAGGAGTGTTTGTACCAGGGTTCCTTGTATGGTTCGTGGAAAACTTGATAAAAATAAGCTCCTTTCAAAATACATTACTCTTTATCGAATTCATTCCATAGCAGCTGCTCTATTTTTTTGGAAGCATCAGTCGCCGAAAGACTGTGTGGTATTGTGTGGTACAACCAACTTGGGCAGCATGTTTTGCGTAATAGTCGGCGGTTTCATTTGCGAGAATACCTACGTGAGACGGTATCCATATAAAGGTAACTTTTTGAATATTCGATTTATTAATTTTAATAATGATATTATAAACATTGCAGTTTCTGGAGCTGTTTTCTTGAAGTAGGGTGCAAGTATTTTTACTGTCCGTGAAAATCGCGGCAGTACTAATTCCATCCTCAAGTATAATGTCAATGGCTTTTTCAATTGCATGCAGTTCTCCTGTTAAAGAAGACACTTTTTCTTCAATTCTAAATAAGAAATTTTGACCTGAAGATATGTTGCAAACGGAACATCCTGTGCTGGAAGTGCTTACTGATGCATTTGTGGCCCAAATTGATATGCCTTCAGCTTTAAGGTCATTAATACTTTTACGATATTGTGCCCGTAAATATTCAGCAGATACTTCGTTTTTGCATACGTTGAACATGTTTTCTTTAATGCATATTTTATTTGAAGAGCATATTTTGTTGCCAATTTTGATATTGTCAAATATGTGTTGGTATTTAGTGTAGACATATCATATACTTGTTTTTGATGATGGATTTTTAATAAAATAATCATATTGAGATGAACTGAAAGTTTTTAATCGAATAGGTTTTTTAGCAGCTAAGTGTTGTGCTCTTAAATGAGTCGGTAGGATGCCAGCAAGTGCGCAAACAAAGTGATTTGGAGTTGATGATACAATGCCTAGATTTCATTTCAGAACTTTATTTTGAAAACTTGTTAGTTTTTTATTTATATAAGATGGTCTGTGCGCCATTGAAGATATTGCATATTCCGTTTTAGAAAAAATTTGTGACTTTGAGAGATTTACCGCAGGGTTAATTCCTTGTTTTGGTTTTG
Organism: Musca vetustissima; assembly: GCF_032173495.1. NCBI lineage: Eukaryota > Metazoa > Arthropoda > Insecta > Diptera > Muscidae > Musca > Musca vetustissima. The sequence goes on from NW_026882369.1 coordinate 22,446, forward strand.
TGATCATTTTTAATGAATTTAGAGTGCTAGAGCAAGAAGTCATCACTTCATCATAATGTTCTTTCAAGGAGAGGCTGTTTTTAATGTGTCGTTCTAAGAACTTGATGAACTTAACAACTTTAACATGGTTTCCATTTAGAGAAATTTGGGGACATTTTCGACCTCCTTTGGCTACATACATAACGGATGTTTTTTCGAAGTTAACACTGAGATTTAAATTACTTAGTAATGATACAAATTCAGTTGCTTTTTGTTGAAGTTTACTGTTGGCGGTCTCAAAATCAATAATAATAAAATCATCAGCATATTGAAAAAGTTGTGTATTTTCATCAGATAATCCGTGAAGGCCTGGTGTATATATATTAAAAAGAGTTGGGCTTAGACAACTCCCCTGTGGAATATCGTTATAAATCTCTAAAGATGAATTGCCCATTTTCAAAATTTGTTTGCAGAGAAAGTTAAGGATCCATATTCGAATTTGCGATGGTATATTGATTTCTTCTAGAATTGTTTGAAGACAGCTTATGTCCACACATTCGTATGCTTTGGATACATCCATTGATAGTATTAAAACTTTGGCATTGTTTTCTTTATATATATTTATTGTATGCAGAAGGTTATTTATGCATGTCGATGTCGACACATGCCTTCTATACGCTTAAGTCCTTGATGGAAAAATATTATTGTTTTCGTTATTTGAATTTTGCCTTGTAAGGGCAGTGATCATTTTAATGTAATTTTAAGTGATTATTTATACTCTTTCGAGTTGAGCTTGATGATCTAAGTTTTGCAATGAATCAGGATATTGGGCTATGTGGCTTTACAAAGGTCGTACGTTGATAACTTGTATTTATCCCGCCCAGATCCGAAACTTGCATATGCGAATTAAATTCAAATTTGTCAAAGTTCGACATTTGTCTTCATTCTAGGAACAGTCCTTTTCAAATCAGATTTTTGTTGTAGCGATGGATAAATTAATCCACACACCTACAATTTCTTCCATGGTATACAGATGTTTTTGCGCAACCGTTTTTGGAATTGTGTTGATGGCTCAGAACGTTAAGTGGTCTGGGCAACATTTGTGTTGCTCCGAGGACTTGAGTTCGAGCCCTAGCCGTGCTCAGCTGAAATTAATTTTTGTTATTTAAATTTTGCCTTGTAAGGGTAGTGATCATTTGAAAGTAATTTTAAGTGATTATTTATACTCTTTCGAGTTGAGCTTGATGATATAAGTTTTGCAATGGAAAGGAAAGCCAGGAGAAGAACCTACGTACCCACCATTATACGACGCGTTTCGCCGTTGGTTAAGCGACTCATCAGGCATATTGGGCTATGTGGCTTTACAAAGGTCGTACGTTGATAACTTGTATATATTCCGCCCTGATGCGAAACTTACATATGCGAATTAAATACACATTTGTCAAAGTTCGACATTTGTCTTCATTCTAGGAACAGTCCTTTTCAAAGCAGATTTTTGTTGTAGCGATGGATAAATTAATCCACACACCTACAATTTCTTCCATGGTATACAGATGTTTTTGCGCAACCGTTTTTGGAAGTGTGTTGATGGCTCAGAACGTTAAGTGGTCTGGGCAACATTTGTGTTGCTCCGAGGACCTGAGTTCAAGCCCTAGCCGTGCTCAGCTGAAATTAATTTTGTTATTTAAATTTTGCCTTGTAAGGCCAGTGATCATATGAAAGTAATTTTAAGTGATTATTTATACTCTTTCGAGTTGAGCTTGATGATCTAAGTTTTGCAATGGAAAGGAAAGCCAGGAGAAGAACCTACGTACCCACCATTATGCGACGCGTTTCGCCGTTGGTTAAGCGGCTCATCAGGCATATTGGGCTATGTGGCTTTACAAAGGTCGTACGTTGATAACTTGTATATATTCCGCCCTGATGCGAAACTTACATATGCGAATTAAATACACATTTGTCAAAGTTCGACATTTGTCTTCATTCTAGGAACAGTCCTTTTCAAAGCAGATTTTTGTTGTAGCGATGGATAAATTAATCCACACACCTACAATTTCTTCCATGGTATACAGATGTTTTTGCGCAACCGTTTTTGGAATTGTGTTGATGGCTCAGAACGTTAAGTGGTCTGGGCAACATTTGTGTTGCTCCGAGGACTTGAGTTCGAGCCCTAGCCGTGCTCAGCTGAAATTAATTGTTGTTATTTAAATTTTGCCTTGTAAGGGTAGTGATCATTTGAAAGTAATTTTAAGTGATTATTTATACTCTTTCGAGTTGAGCTTGATGATCTAAGTTTTGCAATGAAAAGGAAAGCCAGGAGAAGAACCTACGTACCCACCATTATCCGACGCGTTTCGCCGTTGGTTAAGCGACTCATCAGGCATATTGGGCTATGTGGCTTTACAAAGGTCGTACGTTGATAACTTGTATATATTCCGCCCTGATGCGAAACTTACATATGCGAATTAAATACACATTTGTCAAAGTTCGACATTTGTCTTCATTCTAGGAAAGGTCCTTTTCAAAGCAGATTTTTGTTGTAGCGATGGATAAATTAATCCACACACCTACAATTTCTTCCATGGTATACAGATGTTTTTGCGCAACCGTTTTTGGAAGTGTGTTGATGGCTCAGAACGTTAAGTGGTCTGGGCAACATTTGTGTTGCTCCGAGGACCTGAGTTCAAGCCCTAGCCGTGCTCAGCTGAAATTAATTTTGTTATTTAAATTTTGCCTTGTAAGGGCAGTGATCATTTGAAAGTAATTTTAAGTGATTATTTATACTCTTTCGAGTTGAGCTTGATGATCTAAGTTTTGCAATGGAAAGGAAAGCCAGGAGAAGAACCTACGTACCCACCATTATGCGACGCGTTTCGCCGTTGGTTAAGCGGCTCATCAGGCATATTGGGCTATGTGGCTTTACAAAGGTCGTACGTTGATAACTTGTATATATTCCGCCCTGATGCGAAACTTACATATGCGAATTAAACACACATTTGTCAAAGTTCGACATTTGTCTTCATTCTAGGAACAGTCCTTTTCAAAGCAGATTTTTGTTGTAGCGATGGATAAATTAATCCACACACCTACAATTTCTTCCATGGTATACAGATGTTTTTGCGCAACCGTTTTTGGAAGTGTGTTGATGGCTCAGAACGTTAAGTGGTCTGGGCAACATTTGTGTTGCTCCGAGGACCTGAGTTCAAGCCCTAGCCGTGCTCAGCTGAAATTAATTTTGTTATTTAAATTTTGCCTTGTAAGGGCAGTGATCATTTGAAAGTAATTTTAAGTGATTATTTATACTCTTTCGAGTTGAGCTTGATGATCTAAGTTTTGCAATGGAAAGGAAAGCCAGGAGAAGAACCTACGTACCCACCATTATGCGACGCGTTTCGCCGTTGGTTAAGCGGCTCATCAGGCATATTGGGCTATGTGGCTTTACAAAGGTCGTACGTTGATAACATGTATTTATTCCGTCCTGATGCGAAACTTGCATATGCGAATTAAATTCAAATTTGTCAAAGTTCGACATTTGTCTTTATTCTAGGAACAGTCCTTTTCAAAGCAGATTTTTGTTGTAGCGATGGATAAATTAATCCACACACCTACAATTTCTTCCATGGTATACACAAGTTTGTGCGCAACCGTTTTTGGAAGTGTGTTGATGGCTCAGATAGTTAAGTGGTTTGGGCAACATTTGTGTTGCTCCGAGGACCTGAGTTCGAGCCCTAGCCGTGCTCAGCTGAAATTAATTTTTGTTAATTGAATTTTGCCTTGTAAGGGTAGTGATCATTTGAAAGTAATTTTAAGTGATTATTTATACTCTTTCGAGTTGAGCTTGATGATCTAAGTTTTGCAATGGAAAGGAAAGCCAGGAGAAGAACCTACGTACCCACCATTATGCGACGCGTTTCGCCGTTGGTTAAGCGGCTCATCAGGTATATTGGGCTATGTGGCTTTACAAAGGTCGTACGTTGATAACTTGTATATATTCCGCCCTGATGCGAAACTTACATATGCGAATTAAATACACATTTGTCAAAGTTCGACATTTGTCTTCATTCTAGGAAAGGTCCTTTTCAAAGCAGATTTTTGTTGTAGCGATGGATAAATTAATCCACACACCTACAATCTCTTCCATGGTATACAGATGTTTTTGCGCAACCGTTTTTGGAAGTGTGTTGATGGCTCAGAACGTTAAGTGGTCTGGGCAACATTTGTGTTGCTCCGAGGACCTGAGTTCAAGCCCTAGCCGTGCTCAGCTGAAATTAATTTTTGTTATTTGAATTTTGCCTTGTAAGGGCAGTGATTATTTGAAAGTAATTTTAAGTGATTATTTATACTCTTTCGAGTTGAGCTTGATGATCTAAGTTGTGCAATGAAAAGGAAAGCCAGGAGAAGAACCTACGTAACCACCATTATGCGACGTGACGCACGATTTATTAACATACAATTCACAAACAACATATTCTGCAACTCCATACGAATTTCCTCTTAACAATATTTTGTGTTTAACAGATTCATAAATATATAAAGTGAAACCACCCGCCTTACAGCATCATAATGCAACATACCCATGCAACGATTAATATCACATTCCTCCTCTGTGCCATCTGGAAGTACCAACAAGACCTTTGGAACATCTTCGCTTTTTAACTTGAATTTGCGTATTTTCTTCGATCTCCATAGCTTTCTACATATGTACATCAATTTTGACGCCGCCCTGTTATGATGGTCTTTTGAGTATATTCTACTCTTAATAGGAACATTCATAACGTCAGCAAGACACAATGGCCCACGACGTCTCTGATAGTTGGCCATAATGCAGTCTCTAACATACACGGAGTTAAACTTCACAAGAACTGATTTGCCCTTTGAAACGTAACAGCAATGTTATTGTCAATAGGATGTAGTTCAATGCCACAACATTCTGCTATCTTCGAAATAGGTTCTCTCAGGTTTTTTATACCATCTGGCAACCCACTAATAATTATATTAGACCTATTGAGGCGCCTCCATTTCAATTATCTTCACATCGACATTGGAAACTTGAACTATGTTGCGGGGCCCTTCTCGAAAAAACCGAAGTCCGTCCATGCACGCAAAAAAAAATTTGCGTGGAAAGACCCTTAGGTGAGACCTTTTTGCCTTCATGGCGGTCTCTATACCATCCATATTAACCCTAACTCCCGAATGTTAGTAAAGATGGGGGAGCTAGGGGATCTAATATTGTAAAAAAGAAGACCCTTGGACACTGAATGGGGGTAGCCATAGAATGCGGGTATGCCCAAGAGCCTTTTGTTTGTGTTTGCATTTTTTCATTTTTGTGTGGATACACTCAGTAGTCTCCTTCACCATCGGAGACTAGCCCAGGAAAAGTTTGCGCATGTGGTTGAATGTGGTGACCACCAAAATATTTCGGCGGATTGTAACATCTTCTTCTGGTTATTTTGGCGGCCACCTCATCCCTCCACATACGGCAAACCACATCCTGGAAAAAAAGAAAAGGAGAAAAATTATTAATAAAAGAAGGAAAAATGCAATAAAAATTGGAACGATACAAAAAATTTATACTTACCGCCTTCTTGTCCTTCTGCTGCCAATTTACGTTTTATGTATTGCAAAACTTCATGTGGATTGTAAACCATATGATCAGAGACAGCTGTTCGATAGTGCGTGCTATCATCTTAAGGGACTCTGCCAAGGATCGGTATTGCCGACACAGGTAAGACTCTCTTAACGATGATGTAACCTCATATTCGGTGCTCTTAAAAGAGGCAATGAGAAAGTTATAGTTTTTAAAATAGAAAAGGGACAATGGATTAATTTAGGAAAGGGATAGGTATAATAACTTTTACAAAATGTCGAGATCTGGAAAATTGCCTCTGCTCCCAGAAAAAGTTATAAAAGAGGGTATTTTGTGAGAAAAATGTAGTGAGTTATATGGTGCTGAGCGAAGAAAGCCTCTATTTTGTTTAAAAAGATAAATTAACCACGAAGTGAAAACCTAATAATTAACAGGAAACCCTGTATAAAACAAAGTTTCCAAATTAAATTAAAAGAGGTATGATAAGTGAGAAAAAACATATTTGTAGAAAGGAAGTATGTAGAAGGAAGCATAATTAAGTGAAATTTTATTTAGGAAAGGATTGTTGTGGATGTCAAAAAACGGGAAAAAGACTATAGCCTTTTGTTATTTGTGTCCCAAAAACTAAATAAGGAGAAAGAACCCAGCGAACCATTCCTTGATGACTAAAGATCCAATAATTTTGGGTATTATACAAAGACCTACCAATATCAAAAATCCATAAAAAAACTGAATTTGACATATATATGATTGATAATTTCTATTTATTAGTATTTATTATTCTTAACTTATCTAATTAATATTTTTCATTTTATTTTATTCTAATCTGTTTTTTTGTTTTATGCGTGTAAATGTTTGTGTTTTGGAGTCCTTAAATTATCATTTTTTAATAACTTCCAAAAATAGATTTCCAGGTGAACTTTGAAAATTTATTAACCCCCAATTATTCCCCAAAAGAGCTCTTTAGAGGATAGGAGGAATTCTGATAGAAGCATAACATAGGCAATCTATTGAGGAATTTGTTTTTATGATATTTTGAATGATCACCGTTGATTGTGATATAGTTTACCCAAAAACCAAACATATATTATTGGTCACAAGACCTGTCATTTTGAATTTTTCACTGGCGATTCGCCTTTGACTTTAATATATTAAAGAAAAGACTTTATGTAAAAGATTTTATTTATTTTGTTCAATCAATTTTAGACCTTTTTTCTTGTTAAACCTATTTTTTATTTAAACTTATTTTGTGTTAAAATTAGTATAATTAGTATTAGTGAATATGATTTAATATAAGGATTTTTGATGATGAGGTGTTAGTGATTTAAAGAATGGAGGATTAAAGACGAGGTAAGTGATGTGATGTGGGCGGTGTGTGGGATCACATAAGGAAAGACAAGGAAGATTGTGATCAAGGTTGGGTGGGCAGAATATTAGCCATCAGGGGTTGGTTTCCATAAGGTAGTGAAGTATTTGGTTGTAAGTGTATTTGAATGTTTGCTAGTTAAAAAAAAACTTGTTGCGTACCTCATTTAGGACAGAAGGGTTGGGAGTACACCCTGGAGAAAAAGTGTTATGTTTCCTCCTTCAAAACGTGTCGATCCCGGCGAATTTGTAAATGGGTCGTGGTTCAGCAACCCTATGACACTTGAGGGCATAACAAGTAAACGAAATACTGCAACAAAATGGACTAAACATACTATAACAATTTGAACCAATAACCAACCTTTTCGGGGGTCTAGAATACTAGCCCCCTTCATCACCCACCCAACCTAATGTTCCTCAGAACCCCATTTTTTAGCACCAACGACATATATTCCTTTGCCGCTACATATCCATCCTTATCCCTTTTCCCCTTCCTTCAAGACAAACTAACACATCATTTTCAATACTAATCTTACATTTATTACATATTAAAATTCTTAAACATACTAATTTATATAATATTTTTTTCTTTCATGAAATTTGTTTTCTTTTTCTTTTCAGATTCAACTACAAATATTTAATAATAAAAAAAAACTTTAAAATTATAAAATTAAATTTAATGTTTTATAATGCATTGTTTTTTTTAACACATTGGAAAATGATAAAAAAAAATGAATTTGAAAATTTGCCTGGGTCCAGGGTTTAAAATGCAGCATCAAAAAATATTAGCATTAGTCTTACAGAGCTACTGCTAAAAAATATTGACATTATGACTAAATCAGCAAACGGCTAGCTCTTTTAGTTCGTAGCATCCGTGCTAAGCACGTATTGCACATGCGAGCTTTTTTTGTTATGACTAATCGGCTGTACGACTACATATTCATATTTCGCTGCCGACGAATAATCAGCCGAGGGTTGTTTTTATGTTTGTGTGTTGCCAACGCAGAATTAGAAAAACGGCATTTCATTTTGTGCGTTTTTATTTAATTTAAGCTTGTCAAATCGCAATTAAAACTGTCAGTAATAGTACTAAAAACTAAATAATATATTAAATTAAACTCTTTAGCAAGTATTACTAATTGTCTTTGTTCGAAAAAATTAAATTATCATAATCGCCATTTTTAATTATCTCATTTAATTTATATAATTTCAATGGGCAACACTGAACTCGAAAAATGCTCGGGTTTTGTTTGCTAAAAATCTTGCTAAGCAGCCACAGTCAAGGTGCTTAGTCTTCATTGTAAGTTTTGGTTGTTAGTCGCGTTGACAATTATGTTGTAGTTGTTCATTGCTATTTTGTAGCTGCTGACAAGATCAAGAAGCTTTAGTTTTGCTTGCTAAAATTATTCGTAATGTATTGCTATTTGTCGCAGTTGTGCTTGGCTGTTGCTATTTTTAGCAGTGCGCCAATTTTCTGTGTTTTTGCTATTTTGTGCTTGGTCTAACCTTAAATTTGTGCTTTAGAAATTCCTCACCAGTTAGAGCTCCTCCTAGTAATTATTTCTAATGGCTTGTTTAAGAGTAGATCCCTAATGCAATTAATTTAATTACAAAATATATTATTAAAATTAGAATAAGCAAACAAAAACAATATATATAAAATCTTAAAAGTAACAGAAAGCTAACTAGGACACACACACAGACGCACAACAAAACATAAACTCGCCAATATCGAGCAACTCCTTAAAATATGCTATCACTTAGCTGTTTGTTTTTTTGGATCCACTCTACCACAACTCTCAGTCGGTGGACGCCAAGTGGACTCTATCACCACTCTCAGCCGGTGGACGCCAAGTGGAACTTGGGAGGTATTTATAATTGGCTCTCTTTGAGTTCCACCTTATCCACACGGTGAGCCACGGATACAAAGGTGCGCACCAAAATCCGGCGTACCACGTATGAAAACGCTTTGCTCCGATAATTTGAATTTTGTGGTTTCGTTATATTTGGCCAAAACAATTCGCTCTATTTAGAAAGTACACCACATTAAGAAAAACACAGACTTTCTCAATCAAACACACTTACATTCAGATATATTACGCACAAGTTAAAACTAATTATTCCAACTTTTATTTTAGCCAAAAGTTGACTTTAAAATTGTTTCACAATTTAAAACGGTTTTTAATGATTCCAAATATTTATGCGTTAACCGTATTATATATATGTGTATTTATTATTTTTTTTAATCAAGTTGAAATGGGTTGCTGCTTTTTCTACGACTTCTGAGGAAATAATTTGTATCGCCTTTTACCACAGCGTATAAACTTACGATCATTGGTTGTTTTTCTCAAGTTATTTTTTTGAGAACATCATACTCTCTGGTGCCCTTAGAATTGTTCCCTATTACCAACAAAATGTTCATGCTTGAACAACGGTCCAAGTTCAATGGTCGCTTGGCCTTGAAATGTTCATATTATTTTGGCTCATTTTACGTGCGTAATTCTCTTACGTACGCTCTTCCATACCCCTACCCAACACATAACTCCAATACACAACCATTCCAACACTGGCCTGTCAAAACGAACAAGTTCCACAAACAGCTGTTTTCATACCACCACTTGGTACTGGTGGTATCAGCAGCAATAAAATAAATACGGACAAATATAAAAATAAAAAAATATCGCGAAGAGAAAAAAACCCAACAAGCAAATATATTCTGCTCGCATTCTAAGGCGAAGTAAAAATATTGTGGGCAGAAAAAAGAAACCCCAAACCAGCAATTCAATTTTGCTCGCGTTCAAAGCACCGGCTGAGCACACGTCTTCCCACCCTCATGAAAATTGCATCATGTGATGCGTACCAGGAGATACGGCTTGATAACCAGGTGCTGCCCACAATTTGGACTCCTGCGCTCCTACCATATGCCCGGAGTCTAATATTTCATCCGTCATACTCAGGTATTTAACATATTTGGATTGGGCCAAGGTACCCAATTATGTTAGCCAGCGCTTTACTGAAACGGAAAAAAATTTGGATTTTTGAACAGAAAATAATTTCAGTTATCCGAACTCATCATAAGCGAAACATTTTTTTCTTTTACGAATTTCAATAATCTTTATATCATAGCGAATTTGTATGTTTCGATTTTTGTAAGAAAATAAACAATAGAAATTAAAACTAGTTAACATGTTCACTGTTTATGGGAAGTTTATTATGAACTGTAACACTTATGAACTTGTAACGAAATCCATCGTCTGCCTGTTGCAATCGTAAGACCTATCTTAAATACAACGTTTGATTTTAAGAACCTAAAATATCGGCCGATTTTAAGTCTTTTTAACAGCTGGCTACGCTGTAATACCCAATATGATGTTGTAAATGAGTATAATACTTCCTTGCAAAGCTTGTCACCAGACCTCAATCCCATTGAGAACCTTTTCAGCATTTTAAAACGAAGGATTGGAACACGTCGCCTTAAAAACAGACAGGAATTAATGAACTGCTTAAAATCAGAGTAGGAAGCTATACCAACAACAATTCTAACAAATCTTATAGAATCAATGCCAAAAAGTTGTGCGGCAGTGATAAAAAATAACGGGTATCATACGAAATATTGAAAGTTGCTTAGGTTTCGAACAGCTGATTTGTGAGTTAATTTTGTTTTCATTTTTTTCCAAAGAAATATAATTTAAATTTGTTGTTATTTTCAGATTATAGACACATAGTAGAGTAGTAAATAAAATATATATTTTTTATAAATCAATTTAACGATATCATATAAGACCATGACTACGTAGTAAGAAAAAGTTGCTTAGGTTTCGAACAATACTGTATATTGCCTAGCTTGTCTGTTGCTTATGCCGAGAAAATCGGAATGTTGTCCCCTAATCTCCTACTCGTCCCTCTTCCTTAATTACAGCTGCCGTCTACTGTCTCACTGCAACCCTCAACAAAACTCTGGGGTTTCCAAGGAAACTGACGAAACCACAGTGTGAGGGTCATAAGTGATGTCTACCTATTGGTCATTATTTCCTTAAATTCCTTACAATATTTGTTTCCTAGTTCTTTTATATACTCTACACTAAATTAAATTAAATTGCACTGTCATTAGTTTATAACAATATTAAAATTTCCTTAAATCAAACGATAGCCCAAAGGGCAAAAGCGATATTCGCAAAGTTTCTTGAATTATTATTTTCTCTAAAGTATTACTTAAATCCAGTATAGCCATCTTTTAATTTATTCCTTAATTCGATTACCCCGGAGAGCTCCGCCCATGAGGTTACAATTTTCTTAATGTTAAGTTAACCTACATATTTTGAAACAAGGACCAAAACAATGCCCTTGTTTCATACTAATCATTAATATTAAAACTATCTGCAGAATATTAGAGAAAAATAATCGCTAACAAGTACTTATGCAATCCATAAGCACAAGATAGCCATTACTTTTCCCGACTAGGAAACTTCATTGCAACTTCATTAATGGCCTTTCTGGTTCGATGCGCCCAACGTTGGCTACACCCACAATTTTATTTCTCCCTCACACTATACTGAACCTTGGAAAAGACTGTAAAGCTTTTAGCAGGAGTTAGCCGGGCATTAAAACAAAATTTTAAATAAATAATTAAAGACCGAAACACAACTTACTCTAATATTGCACGTAAAGAAATATTGCCATTAGAGTAATCTTCTGTTTATTTGTCTTTCATTATTTATTGCTTAATGTCTTTAGCGTGATAGACGCCAAGAGGATCCCCTTTTAATGATTCCAGCCGATACATATTATTCCCTAGAACTTCTGCGACTCGACATTTGGTAAATTTTCTACAGAATTTGGCATTTCTGTTATCCTGAAACTTGCTCAAGACAAAATTCCTTTTAAATACCTCCTGACCCGGACGAAACCGTACTATTCTGGCCTTTCTATTATACCGTAGTGCACTTCTTTCGTACGCATTGTGTAAATTTTGTTTAATAATGTCCCTAATTATACTAACTCTATCGTCTTTATCCAGAATTAGTAACTCCCCATCGCTTAGAGGATTTAATTTTCTTGCAAGTTTGTAATCTCTGCCACAGGTGAACATGTTATGCCCAAAAAGAGCAAAAAATGGTGTCACGCCAGTCGCTGAGTGAACAGAGGTTCTTAAAGCCAAATCGATTTTAGCAAGATTTAAGTCCCAATTGGTGTGGTCATTATCTAAGTAAGAGCGTATAGCATTTAACACGCTTTGGTTTACTCTTTCCGCCGCATTTGATTGAGGCGAGTAAAATGCTGTTTTCAAATGGGCTATTTTATATTCCTCCATTAGTTTTTCAAAATCCTTGGATACAAATTGTTTACCATTGTCTGTATGTGTGACTTCCGGTACACCAAACTGTTGTAACACATTTTCAATTAAAAAGGAGATTACATTCTTGCTGGTAGCTTCTTTCATCGGTTTTAGAAAAACAAATTTTGTTAGATGGTCAACCACCACTAAGACATATGCGTTTCCTTTACGGGACCGTGGATACTTTCCCAGAAAGTCCACGTACAGCTTCTGGAACGGTCGGTCAGTCTGAACTTCATTTCCTATTTGGGGCATCATATGTTGATTATAACTTTTGCATTCCCGACAAATATTGCAGTTCTTTACAAAATTTCGGACGTGTATTGCCATGTTAGGCCAGTAGTATTTTAGTCGTAGGTGACCTAATGTCTTCTTTATACCCCCATGGGATTTATCCTCAGGTTCATGGGCCATTTTAATAAGAGTGGTTGTTAAATTTTCTGGTACCCAGAGTTTAAACTCATATTCTTCCAGTTCCATATCAGCTCGTGGAGCTGTACGCTTAAAAACAAATCCATGTTCTACTTTAATATCTGGAAATTTTTCTTTATTTTCGAGGATAGTTTTGATCATTTCTAAATATGTTTCTGACTCAAACTCCACAGTATCGAATCCTACCACGTCTTCAGGCATCAGTATCTCTTCTACTAACCTCGACAAGGTGTCGGCAACTATATTTTCAGAACCCTTCTTGTGTTCTATTTTAAAATCAAACATCTGTAGTTGTAAAGCCCATCTCGCTAATCTACCGTTTAAATCTCGCAATGACATCAACCACTTCAGGCTTGCGTGGTCAGTAATGATGGTAAAGGGCATTAGCTCAACGTACGGTCGGAAGCGTTTGACTGCCATTATGGCCGCCAAGCACTCTTTTTCAGTAACACTATAGTTGGATTGTGCACTATTAAGCTTTTGTGAAAAGAAAGCTATAGGTCGTTCGTTGCCACTATCGTCTTTTTGGAACAATACAGCTCCAATTCCAACATTTGACGCATCGCATTGTATAAAGAAGTGTCTTTTGAAATCTGGATGGACTAGAACTGGAGCACGAGTTAGTGCATACTTGACATTATGTAAGCTGTCCAAAGCCTCCTTATTTATCACAAACATCTTGTCCTTTTTTATCAGGTTGGTTAGAGGGGCCGTCAATTCCGAGAAATTTCGGATGAATCTCCGGTACCAACCTGCAACTCCAATAAAACTTCTTACTTCTCTAACATTTTTAGGCACCGGTATTTTACGGATGGCCTCTACTTTTGATGGATCTGGTTTCATTACACCCCCACCCACTATAAATCCTAGATAGTGCAATTCCTTAAAGCAGAATTTAGATTTTTTTAGCCCTATTGTGAGGTTGGCTTGCTTTAGGCACTTGGCAACTTTCTCTAATAGATCCATGTGAGACTCAAAATCCGATGAAATTACAAGCAAGTCATCCAAATACACAAACACGTTTGTTTTGAGTTCTTCTGGAATGACTTTGTCCATCAGTCTACAAAGTCTTTGAGCCGCATTACATAGACCGAACGGCATCACCACATACTGGTAGAGAGGCCGCCCGGGGACTGCAAATGCGGTGTACGGTCTTGAATTCGGGTCTAGTTCTATCTGCCAGAAAGCAAACTTGAGGTCCACACTACTTATAAAATAGGTGTCCTCAAGTCAGCTTAAAATGCCTTCAATATTCTGGATTGAATAGGCATCTCTTATAGTTCGCTCATTTAATTTTCGGGCATCTAAACACAGGCGATTTTTCCCTGGCTTTCTAACGAGTGTACATCTGTTGCTCCACGGACTCGAACATTCTTCAATAACCCCAAGCCTAATCATTTCATCCACTTCAGCGTAAATAAGGTTCTGCACCGCTGGGGAGACTGGATAGTATCGCTCTTTAACTGGCTGTGCTCCCTCGATTAAGTCTATTTTGTGTTTTTCTAAATGTGTTCTACCCAAACCATGTTCTTCATAGGAACTTTTAACTTGGTTCAACCTCATGCGCATATCATTTGTCAAGACATGCTCTGTATTCTCATTAAAATGGGCTGGATATTCTTCTAAAACCTCCTGACTAATTTCGTCCACTCCAAATATGTTAGGAGCGAGTTTAAAATTTTTAAAGAAATCCACGCCTAAATAGGCCGTTTGAACCAAATCGGGACATAGATAGAAGTCCATTTCATTTCAACTTGACATTATGTAAGCTGTCCAAAGCCTCCTTATTTATCACAAACATCTTGTCCTTTTTTATCAGGTTGGTTAGAGGGGCCGTCAATTCCGAGAAATTTCGGATGAATCTCCGGTACCAACCTGCAACTCCAATAAAACTTCTTACTTCTCTAACATTTTTAGGCACCGGTATTTTACGGATGGCCTCTACTTTTGATGGATCTGGTTTCATTACACCCCCACCCACTATAAATCCTAGATAGTGCAATTCCTTAAAGCAGAATTTAGATTTTTTTAGCCCTATTGTGAGGTTGGCTTGCTTTAGGCACTTGGCAACTTTCTCTAATAGATCCATGTGAGACTCAAAATCCGATGAAATTACAAGCAAGTCATCCAAATACACAAACACTTTTGTTTTGAGTTCTTCTGGAATGACTTTGTCCATCAGTCTACAAAGTCTTTGAGCCGCATTACATAGACCGAACGGCATCACCACATACTGGTAGAGAGGCCGCCCGGGGACTGCAAATGCGGTGTACGGTCTTGAATTCGGGTCTAGTTCTATCTGCCAGAAAGCAAACTTGAGGTCCACACTACTTATAAAATAGGTGTCCTCAAGTCAGCTTAAAATGCCTTCAATATTCTGGATTGAATAGGCATCTTTTATAGTTCGCTCAATTAATTTTCGGGCATCTAAACACAGGCGATTTTTCCCTGGCTTTCTAACGAGTGTACATCTGTTGCTCCACGGACTCGAACATTCTTCAATAACCCCAAGCCTAATCATTTCATCCACTTCAGCGTAAATAAGGTTCTGCACCGCTGGGGAGACTGGATAGTATCGCTCTTTTTGGCTGTGCTCCCTCGATTAAGTCTATTTTGTGTTTTTCTAAATGTGTTCTACCCAAACCATGTTCTTCATAGGAACTTTTAACTTGGTTCAACCTCATGCGCATATCATTTGTCAAGACATGCTCTGTATTCTCATTAAAATGGGCTGGATATTCTTCTAAAACCTCCTGACTAATTTCGTCCACTCCAAATATGTTAGGAGCGAGTTTAAAATTTTTAAAGAAATCCACGCCTAAATAGGCCGTTTGAACCAAATCGGGACATAGATAGAAGTCCATTTCCTTCTCTTCATCTTCATATTTCACTTTGACCCTAATTTTTCCCACTATTGAGAACTGATTTCCACCTGCCGTCCCTATGGATGTACAGAAAGGTTTAACTTTGGCTTCTATCTGTTCAACAATTTGGTCACAATCCTTACCCAAAACGCTTACGGAAGCACCCGAATCTAAAAGCCCTTTTACACTTAGGTTTTGAATTTTAAAATTTATATATGCTCTATTATCTACGGAATCTATCTTTAAGGAACAACAAACCGATCTCTTAACTAACTTACAATCTTGTTTCTTATGCTTAAATTAATCTCTAATCTTTCTAATCCTATTTATTTTATTATTATTAATGACCCTATCTCCATCTTCATCAATGCTTTCTATTTGTTCGGTTTGTGGCTGTGCATGCATTTTTTCATTTATATCACTACTTATTGTATCCTTACTGTGAATGCCTTTACCACCAAAAATCTTGTTTCTAACCTTCATATAATTTGCCAATCTTTCTTCATATGGTACTATATTATGCCTTCTTGGAATCTTATTAATACTCTCTCTTTCTACTTCTTTTGTCCTTTTCAGTATGGTGATCTGATTTGGAGAATCAATTCCTAAAGTGGACAATCCATTTCTATTTTTTGGTCGGGAGCAATCACCGAGCGCGTCTCCCCCGACTTCGACACGCCCTTCATTCCATTTCCCAGACATTTCGGGCAGGTGGGGCAGGTAACCCCTGGACATCCGCATCTGTAACAGAAGAGATTACGCTGTGGGACTGGACACTCGAAATACGTATGCCCGGAGGCTTGACAGTTCCAACAGGTAAGTGTACTCTGTCTCTTTTCCGCTGTCCGTTTTTGGTTCACCTCTTCGACTATTATTAATTCTTCGTCCATTTGATCTCCCAGCTGTTCATCCAGATAAACCTCGTTCACCGGATATTGGCGGCGTGTTTGCTGTGGAATTTTGACAGTTGAGATAGAGTATTTATCCTTTTTTTAAATAATTTTTTTTCCAATTCCTTGCATTCATCTCTCAATTGATCAATGGTGTATATTTTCATGGCATATATAATATGGGATAGGTCTGGACGCAAGTTTCTCTTGACGATCCTTATCATGTCTGTTTCTGGCAGTGGTGTTCTTAATTTTGACCTAAGCTTTTTCATTGCATGAAAATAGTCATCAATTGATTCACCTACTTTCTGTTTCCTTTCTTCTAAATCTCGGAGATATTCATACTGGCTACGACTTGATTTATATTGTTGCATTAAGGCCTCTTTTAGATCAGTCCAACTATATATATTTTGGTTTGCTATCAGTACCCAAAACCACTCTTTTGCATCTCCCTTCAGTAGAAGTTGGAAGTCACGGATCACTTCACTCCAGGGACACCCGTATACACGTTGCAGATGTTCAATTCTGAATATAAAGTCTTCAACGTCTAATCCATCTGATCTATCATCGAAGGAGATGTTCCATTTGTCCACCACGATGGGGTATTTGTTACCAATAGCTGCTGCTGTTTGTTGTTTGGTAACAGGCATTCTATAATTATATTCCGGTTGATCGAATTCTAATCTTCGCTGAGCAGCATTTTCGTTGGAAGGTCTGGGCTTGATCGGGGCCCTATTTACCTGATCCTGTCCTCCAACTAAACCATATAGCCTGGACGAGCCTATACTACAGTTTTCTAATTCGGAATCATTTTGCCTACTGCCTATACTTAGTTTAGCGATTTCCTTCTGTATGTGTTCAAATCCTGCCTGTATGCTCTGTTGGATTCTATCTTCTATTCTTTCCTCCAACTGAGATCTATAGGTATAGTTAGCCTCTTTTATTAATGAATTCATCATTGCGGCGTATTTTTCAGGACTACTCCTAGGTCTGTTTGTCGAAAGTGGGATAGTCGGTGGTGGTCCTGTGAAGTCATGTACAGGACTTGGTATACTGATTGGGTTATTTTCCGTTACCGGTTTCTGATTACCCCCAAATGGTCCTTGCAATGTGGGAGGTTGGCTGTTATTTGTTGGGTTGCTACCTGTGCTGGTTGAAGCCTTAGGAGAGCGTTCAATGGGCATTTTGTTGGTATTAGATAATTCTAAGATTTTTAAAAAAAAATAACCTTACGGTGTAATATGTGAGATTTTTATCAAATATTTGTTGGTGCGAATAATGATAGATTGGTAATATATAGTTTTTTAGACCATTCGAATACAAAAACAATTCTTTGACGTATAAACAAACAATAACAAGACAATTACATATCAACATTGAGGAAGGTTCAAAAGGATAATTTATGGGATGGATATGTCCTTTACAGTTGGTGCTTTTATGCTGGTTATTAGCTCATTTTTTCTACTACAAACAATACATATACTAACGAACATCCAGAACAATTCTATAACTGGGTTTCGTATTACAGGGTTAAAGGATAATAATCGAGCAATCTGATTTGTTACGTACGGAGTCTCGATTTATTTCCTAGTAGATATGGTTTTGTTTCTGTAACTTGAAAGGAACAATTATAGAAATACTTAAGTTTCTCTTTCATGTTAACACGTCCTTTTAATCACTGGACGGAAAATTACAAAAACAAAATTTTACTATTTTTATCACCACAGTTATTGGGTAACCATGGCTCTGACCTGTTTTTTTCATTGGGCGCCATTACTGTTATGTTTCCTCCTTCAAAACGTGTCGATCCCGGCTAATTTGTAAATGGGTCGTGGTTCAGCAACCCTATGACACTTGAGGGCATAACAAGTAAACGAAATACTGCAACAAAATGGACTAAACATACTAAAACAA
>NW_026882370.1:0-40768 GCF_032173495.1 Musca vetustissima
TACACTACAATACAACAATACTACAGGAGTGTAGTTACGTCCGTTTGCATTATTAAAAACATGCTTCTGTAGTTACGTCCGTTTGAATTTCTTTAATTACATCGCTGACGTTTGATTAGACGAACATGTAGTTTGATTAGGCGAACAATAATCAAACAAAAAGTCAATTTCGATTTTTACTGTAGTTACGTCCGTTTGTATTTATGATGACGATATGGTCCTTCTCTGACGAACTGTGGAAATATCATCGGCAAAATTTTCAACAATTTGGTGGTACAACCACAGAGCAAATTAATGAATATTTTCATAATTTCATTCATTGTTTATTTTCCATACATAAGGTACATGATCTTGCTTAAAATACATGTAAAAATTCTTATAATCATTAGAAAATGTAGAACTTTTATTAATATCAAAATTGTGTCCATACTTTGCGATCATATTTTACAACCATTTATTGTAAGGCTTTCTTTTGTTTTGGTATCATCCTCTCCAGTCACTTGTGATTATTCGTTTTTAGCCGTTTGTTTGTACACTGTTTCTGTTGTTCGCATTGGTGTTATAAAATTCGCATATGTATTTTCCAAATTATTTTGATATCGCTGCCAAACACAATATAAACCAGTAAGGAAAGTCGTACGGGGCCGACTATATGATACCCTTCACAACTTTGGGTACATACAAGAGATACTCATATGTACAATATCCTTTATGTAGAATAGACATAGCATCTTTGGAGGAGCATTAAAATGGAATCGGACGAAATTGACTGCGTGAAGTAAATAAATATTTGAACCAATACACTTACCAATCTGAAATTTATGAAAAATTGAATGCCAATCATCGACAATTTGGCATGCTGCAACACTATGCGTTATCCAAAATGTATATCGACACAAAATCCAATGCACATTATTCTAGGTTCGATTTGGTATGTCCTAAGCGGACAAACTTTAGTTATTTGGTACATCATTTTGGAGAAATCGGATGAAAATATGAAAACTTTATATATGGACGTTATATCTTAATTTGAAACCTCTTCAATCCAATTCGCTACACAATGTTCCATGTAAAGCGAACGGACATAGTATCCTTCAATTGCACCATTTGCACAAAATCGGACAAAAATATAGGAGGGAGCTATATTTATATTTGAACCGATTACAACAACAAAATATCGTGCAAATAGAACAGGATCTTTGGTGCACCATTTACACAAAATGGGAGTAAAGTATATATGTGAGCTATATTTAAATCTGAACCGATTTCAAACTTAACAAAGATCATTCTAGACTAAATTCCACACCAGCTGCTAAATTTCGTGAATATAGAACAAACATAGATTTTATATGGGGTATAGGGGAGCTATATCTAAATCAGAACCTATTTCAACAAAACTTCACAGACGTCAACATGTAGTAAATTCAGTACGCTGTGCAAAATTTTGCCTCAATTTTGCCTCAAACATTGGCAGTATTGTGCTCCATTTACATAAAATCGCATGAAACTATATATGGGAGCTAAATCTAAATCTAAACCGATTTCAACAAAACCTGGCAATCTGGACTTAATTCACCACTATGTGCAAAATTTTGTCTCAATAGGAATTACGTTGGGAGATTGGTACACCATTTACATAAAATCGGGCGAGACTACGTATGGGAGCTACATCTAAATCTGAACCGATTTTCTCCAATTTCAACAGGTTTCGTCCTTGGACCAAACAAGTCACATGTGCCTAATTTCATCCAAATCGAGTTTAAATACGACATGTACTTTGTTCACAAAAATACATTGACGAGGGACACCCATAAATCGGCTCAGAAAGTGATTCTACACGGAGGAAAAAAATCGCCTCTCTAACATATGTCCCAAACATATTTTGCAGCAAACATATATTTGTTTGCAACAGTCCCAAACATAATATATGTTTGGGTCCCAAACATAACATATGTTTGCATCCAAATATATTTATATTTACATCCAAACATATATATGTTTGGGTGCAAGCATATATATGTTTGCATCCAAACATATATATGATTGCATCCAAACATATTTATGTTTGGATGCAAACATATATATGTTTACATCCAAATATATATATTTTTGGATGCAAACATATATATATTTGGATGTAAACTTATATATGTTTCGATGTAAACATATATATGTTTGGACGTAAATATATAAATGTTTGGGTGAATTTTTATAATTACACTAGATATAAGAAAAAACTAATTTTTAATAAATTCATATTTTATTCATTTTATTTATTTTTTATATATATATTAAAATTAAAAAAGAATAAAATGTTTTACATTTTGTTGGGGTTGTCTTTCAAACATTCGTCAATGATGGCCTTTGAGATATTCACCCTATCGACGTCATAAGCGCAAGATGAAATTAGAGAAGTTTTTCGGGAAAGCTCTTCAGATCCAGATAAAGATTCGCTTTCCGACAAAGCACCATTAACTGTGGATGCTGATGTCACAAATCGTACAAAACCTATATTAAAATAAAATATGTAAATACAGTATTCAAAAAAATAAGAAATGCAGTATTCTTACCTCCAATTTGCAACTCAATTTGAAATGTTGGTGTTAGGGGGACGCGGTCGAAGACACGCATGTGTTATGTGTTTTGTTTCCATCGTCATGTAAGGTGGATGCATTAGCACAGCTGATAGATCGTGAAATTTGCTAAAGAAACTGAAGAATAAAAAAATAAAAATGAACCAAAAAAACTGGCTCATAGGTATGAGTGTGCGTGAGGGGACGCGGCCGAAGAAACGCATGTTTTTGTTGTTGTGACAATTTGTTTCACAAGCAGGCCCTTTTTTGCATCACGATGAAAACAAACCACATAACACATGCGTTTCTTCGGTCGCGTCCTCTCACGCACACTTACTAGAGGACAGGCAATGTATTTTAGTTGTTGTTGTTGCGACCATGTTTAACAAGCTGTCTTTTTTGCATGGCAATGGAAAAAAAATCGGTGCAACAAGAAAATACAGAACACACGCGTTTCTTCGGACGCTTACATATCATACACACACTTGAATTTTTTTATTATTTATATTATTAATTTTTTATTATATATTTTTTTATTAATTTTTTTATATTTTCACTTTATTTAACACTTTATAAACACTTTTCTTTAACACTCACTTTTCTCTACGTACTTGTTCGCGCTCCGACCATGACAAACTGAATGAGAGCTCTATGTCAACCGTAACTAAAGAAGCTGAAGAATAAAACAAACAACAAGAACAAAAAAACTTGACTCGTAGGTACGTGTGTGTGAGGGGGACGCGGGCGAAGGAACGCATGTGTTATGTGCTTTGTTGCTGTGACGATTTGTTTCCATCGTCATGCAAAAACGGGCATGCTTGTGAAACAAATCGTCACAACAACAAATCACAGTACACATGCGTTTCTTCGGCCGCGTCCCCTCGCAGCAGCAACAACAACGATCTAAACACAAGCGTTTGCCGCATACAGACCACCAAAGTACAACTAACCCATTCACCCTCCCCTCGCCCCTTCAGCATCCAACAATGCACCATACACACAGCCTTTTATTATAAAAAAACATTGAGAGCACTGTTGTTACGCTCTTTGAAAAAATCCTCTCTCAAACTAAAAAAAATATGCTCTAACATAAAACATATGTTAGTATCCAAACATATAAAATAAAGATATGTTAGAAAATGTTGCAAACAAATATATATTTCGATCCAAACATAATATGTTTGCATCCAAACATATGTTTGTTTGCAACCAGTCCCAAACATAAATATGTTTGGATGCAAACATATTTCTAACATATATTTTTCTGCGTGTATGCATATTCTCAGAAGGAACCATGGGTCTATGTAGATTTTGGACACGATTTGCAAGTCGTTCAAAATACCGAATTGGGTCAATATTAAGAATTGTTTGTGAGGATAAGTGGTGATACCGTTATGATAACCCAAAATATCCAATTAGAACCAATTTGTTTGAGAAGGAAATCATATTATGGGGACTACCATTAATATTAAACATTTTTACTACGGAAGTGTGCTATACAATGAAAACTCCAACATACCGAATACAGGGGATACTTTTATATGGGGAGTACCCTGAAACTTGGGACAATTCGGTGGAAAAACTTGTTCAAAATACCTAGAATGCCAAATACTGGGGGGGTACCGTTTTATGAGGGCTACCCCGAATCTTGTGTCAATATTAACAATTTTTGGTACGAATATGTATTATTTAATGGAGGCTTAAAATACAAAATTACAAAAAAATTCAAATACCGTTATATGGGGGGTACCGTGAAACTTGGGTCAGTATAAACAAAATATATACCGATATATCCCATTTGCAATACCAAACATCCTAGGAGTATTTCAAAGCTCTATCCTATATATTACAATCACTATCGTTATTTCAACAGACAGACAGACAGACAGACTAATAAGCACATATTGACATAGAATTATATTCTGATCACGAATATATGTACTTTATGGGGTCTTCGGTGACCTCCCATTTTGTAGGGACCATTGACATCAAATTAGACTTAATTAAATATGTGATCTGTATCATTGTTCATTGTTTTTTGAAATAGCCTTCATAAAAGGGCCCTGTGTAATTTACGATTTGTTGTATTCCTAGCCTAGTTTTCCAGCCAGTGTATATGTAATTTGGTATTTAATCGGCTAGTTTATTTATTATTATTTTTACAATTTGAAAACCAGTAAGGAAAGTAGTAAAGTCGGACGGGGCCGACTATATGATACCCTTCACCACTATGGGTATATTAAACAGGACTATTAACATGAAATTGGATGAACTAAAATATTAATATTTATCTAAATGTGAATCGTCTTAAATCAACCCATAAACATGTTATTCGTTTGTTACAATGGGACAAAAGTATGTAAATCGACTTCAAACAAATATCTATTGGACATCCGTTGAACAATGTCTGTACTTCTAGAAAACGCAACTACGATATTCTATGCTCAATTTTGTACGTTATGCAAAATTTCATGTCAATCTGACAAACATGAGGAGTTTGATGCACGAAACTTGGCACACATCATTCTGGACTAAATTCAGTACGATATGCAATATAACAACTTTCGTACATTATTTCCATTAAATCGGACGAATATATATATATATATATCTACATCAGAACTGATTTTCACGAAACTCATCACACATCAATTCAGTACACTGTCCCAAATTTCGTGCAAATCGAAAGATATATAGGAACTTTGGTGCACCATTTGCATGAAATCGGACGAAACTATATATGGGAGCTTTATCTAAATCTGGACCGATTTTCACGAAAGTTGGCAGACGTCATTCGAGGCTCAATTCAGTTCGTTATGCCAAATTTCGTGCAAATTGAAATATATATAGGGACTTTGGTGCACTATTTACATTAAATCGGACGAAAATGTATACGGGAGCTATATTTAAATCTGAATCGATTTTCGCCAATTTCAATAGGGTTAGTCCTTAGGCCAAATAAGTGACATGTGCCAAATTTCATCCAAATCGGATCATAAATGCGACCTGTACTTTGTTCACAAAAATACAAGGGGGACAGACGGACATGCATAATTCGACTCAGAAAGTGTTTCTATACATATTCTCAAAAGTAACCATGGTTCTATCTCGATTATTTTTGCCTGTTACAAACATATGCACAAAGACATAATACCCTGTATCACAGTGTGGTGAAGGGTATGAAAAATGTACAGGTTAAAAATTTTGTGTTGATTTTATTTTTGTTATCACCATCGTATAGAATAAATAAAAGCTGGTACACTCTGTAATACAAAAAATGTCTAAAGCAATTGGTCATAAAATAGGATTTACAACTTTCTTTTACTCAACGGCTTGTTTTATAGATGCATATAGTATATATACTCGCACATATGTACATATACTTCTGGCAAATGTGACAAACAAAATTTGTATAATCTGATCAAAAAAAAAAAAAAAAATGCTCATTGTAAAGGCGAAAAATGGGAGTATGTTTTTGACGCCATTAGTTGCACGTTAATTTCAATGTTTACACATTTTTTATAGCTTCGTTGTCGACAAATGTCACAAAGTTGATGTCACAAAAATAAAACGATGTATTGAATTATAAAGTAATTTGTTATATGACTCAATCGTTATTATATTTCTGTAGGGTGGGATTTTAAAGTGGTGGTAGGTAATTATTCAATATATGAGAGAATTTGTGGAGCCAAGAGTAAAGTGATTGACTGATTTAACGATTCATCAAAGCCAAGACGAAACGGCTGAAGCTAGAATCTTGAAATTTTGGGTGAGGGTCCCTCTTGGTCCAAAGGTGGCAGATAAGGCTGGGTACTGGAACGGTACGAAAAGTACTACTATGTACTAAATGTGATACTAGTAGAGCGAGAACTCTTAAATTTAAAATAAGGGTCACTGACGGAGTGTAGTATAAGGTGAATGGATAGAGCTTTTTTAGAACTATAATGGTTTAGTACAATTTCGTAGCATGTGAATGGATAGAGCTAAAAACTTGAATTTTGGAATCCAAATAAGTGTTGTACTAAAGGGTGTACTCATGTGTTCGAAAAGTACTATATGGTACTTTATTTGGTACAAATTTAATTTGGAGATACAAATCGAGCTGGAATCCTGAAAATTGAAATTAACATTACCGTCGGAGTGTAGGATTGGGATATAAACGTAGTTTTGGAAATTTGTTACTTATGTGTACGAAAAGTACTAAATCGTAATAAATGACATTTGGAGTTAGGATCACTGTGGAGGTTTAAGATTGAGATATGTAAAAGTTTTAGAAATTTGTACTAATGTGTACTAAATTTTGTACAATTTGAATTGTGGGTGAACCGATAGAGCTGGAATCCTGAAACTTGGATTTAGGATCATTGTGGGGATGTAGGATTGGGGTATGTAGGATGTTTTGAAAATTTGTACTAAATGTACTAAATTTGATACAAAATTGGTTGGAATCCTGTAGTTTTGATTTAGGATCACTGTGGAGGTGTAGGATTAGAGTATGTAGGAAGATTTGGAAATTGGTTCTACTATGTAATAAATTTAGTACAGTTTGAATTATGGGTGAACTGATAGAGTTGGAATCCTGAAACTTGGATTTAGGATCACTGTGGAGGTGTAGGATTTTGACATTTTTGACAGTCCACTGTCAAAAATGTACATCGGCACAAAATACAATACACGTTATTCTAGTTTCAATTTAGAACGTTGTGCACTAATTCATCCTCGTCGGACAAACTTTAGTTATTTGGTACAATATTTTCGATAAAATCGAATAAGAATATATATGGCAGCTATATTTACACCTGAACATATTTCAACTCAATACGTTGTGCTTTATTTTATGCAAAGCGAAAGGGCTCCATTATTTGCAGTATTCGCATGAAATCGGACAAAAATATATGTAGAAGCATATGAAGCAAGACAGGCATAACTCAAAAAAATCGATTTTGCAGAAAATGCATTTTGTTTTCAATTTACTCACATTTAATATGGGACAGAGGAACTTCTACAGATTGTATATAGACAGATTGTATAACACCTAGCCAAGATGAGGTCAGAATAACAATTAGTCCGCTGAAGAATAATAAAGCAGTAGGTGCCGATGGATTACCAACCGAATTATTCAAGACCGGTTGTCAGACACTGATAAGGAACACAGATCAGTGTCCCTGCCTTATTCCGCGCAAAAAACAGGACACAAGTCCATATGTGCCAACTATCCAGCGTCCTGTGTGAAAGACTGAACCCAATGGTCAATGATATTATTGGATATTATCAATGCGCCTTCAGACCTGTCAAATCCATTAAAGACCAGATGCTCACAAAATCCTGGAAACGACCCACGTAGAATACATCGACACATTCGTCCATTTCATCGACTACAAAGCCGAAATAGATGGTCCAATCCGCTCAAAGGTTTTTAAAGCCTTGTCTGCGTTCGGCATTCCTGCAAAATTAATAGGGCTATGCAGGTAAAATTTAAGTGGCACAAGGTCAGCACTAAAAATCGGAAAGGACCTCCCAGAGCCCTTCAATACCGAACGAGGATTCACACAAGGTGACAGTTGGTCGTGTGACCTATTCATGCTGGAGGCAAAGGTGAACAGAAATGACTGTATGAACACCAAACAGCATATGTTAATCGCCTACATCGACGGCATCGACATAAAGGATCGAACATTGGGAGCACCAAACAGTCACCTTTGAAGGAATTGAGGAGGAGTTTGCCAAATTGGGACTGGTATCAACGCGCAAGACGACCAGTAGAATCGGTCCAACTGTGGAACTTGAAAATAACAGCTTCGATGTAGTGAACGGTTTTATATACCTTGGTTCCTCTATATACAAAAGTAATAGCTTTGAAATCCGGAGAAGTTTAGTGTTGGCGGCCAACATTTGCTAATATGGCCTGAGGAAGCAATTCAAAAACAAGTCCACCTCCCGCCAAACCAAACATATACTCTGCAAAACGCTGATACTACCCGTTATATGGATCTGAAGCATGGGTACTTGCAGAAGCAGATGAGACAGTGTTTGAAAGAAATTCTCCGAAAGATCAACGGGCCGGACTGCGTCGACGGTGAATATCGTCATCGAATGAACCATGAGTTGTACCATCTATTCTCTGACATCGACAAGTCAGACGTATCAAGCTGAGAATGGTTGAGGATACCCCAGTATAAAAGGCATATAAAAGCGAGCCAATTGATGGTTCACGCAGGGGAAGGCCACGAATTCGATGGAAGGACCAAGTTGAAAACAACATTTCAGAACATGGTTTTTCAAATTGGAAGAGCTGCGCATAAGACCGATGCCCCTGGAAATCTTTTTTAAGCTCGGTTTATGGAACAAGCCAAGTAAATTAATTTGTGTAGTCTCGGGCTGGTCATGTTCGATAATAGGTTGGAACTTTCATTTCAAGTAAATGCCAGTTTACCTATGGTGGACGGTATCCAAAGTCTAAGATGACTTGTGGTGTGTCATCGTCTCTATATCTGAATTGTAAAATTAGTAAAATTAGCTTGAGTTAGGTATTGTGATGGATTACAAAAACAATTTTACCACAATTATTTCAACGAAAGTCTTTTAAGGTTAAAGAAAGTTTGTCGCCACAACGAAATGGCAAATAAATCCTTGCAGAAACATCAATTTAAGAATATAAACGTGTGAAGATTTTGTTTAATGTGCCTTTAAATTCAACACATATTTCAATTTAACTTCTCTTCGAGTTAACGATAAATGTAATCAATAAAATATATAAAAAGTTTGTAAGCAATTTAGACGTCGACTTTGTCTATGAAGAGAAATTGATTTTGTTTTATTATTTGATTAAAATCAAATCCATCACACACACACCCACACACTACGATGTAAATAAACAGTACACTTGTAATTACTTTACGAACTTTGAGCTTATTCTGGTCTAATCCTAGAGACAGTGATGACTAGGTGAGCTGGTCTCTGTCGGTAGGTTGGTGTTCATTGTATTAACCACAATTTCGAAGTCAACGACTGACA
The DNA here is from genome assembly GCF_032173495.1 of Musca vetustissima. Lineage (NCBI taxonomy): Eukaryota > Metazoa > Arthropoda > Insecta > Diptera > Muscidae > Musca > Musca vetustissima. The sequence continues at coordinate 9,588 of NW_026882370.1, forward strand.
TGTTGGACATCTTAAACGGACGAGCTCAAGTGCTTAGGCACACACTTAGCCGAATGAACGTGACGCGTTTGCTGACATATTGGTTAATTCACAGCGGGTCAGCGAAAATGTTATTTTGAACGCAATGTGTGGTGTCTTCTATTTCAAGTCTTATCCCTGGTGTTGGCGATGATGTAGCACAGAAAAAAACCACAGTGTGGGGGAAGTATAGGAGAAATTGAGGTAAAAAAACGTTAAAAAGGAGAGACAAGTTCAGCGTAAAGCATAAATAACTTCCTAGCATACAATGTACGATGGTATAGTCTTTCTTTATGGCGTTTTTACTTTTTTATGCTACTTTAGGCTGCTTTTTTCCTGTCTGCTGTATAAAGGTTATTCGGTTGTAATAGAGCAACTTTCCGTAGGAATTTGTATAAAGGGTCCTTTTGTTTGGATAAGGACCATGTTTTGAAATAGCACCATATATAGGACTATAACAAATTCGATATTTTGAGAATTTTATACATGTTTATAACATGTTGGGTGACCATTTTCCTACCAACAATTATTTATAACGGTACAGGTCATAGAACCCACATAACCAAATGCCTACGCTTTTATTAACCGAATTGCTGTCATTTGATATCTTGGATTCTCGTTAAGTGGAAAATATCTCATAAAAAATTGTCAATGTCATTACGTCTCTAGAAACCCTTTATTTTCGTTTACGTTTTTCAGTTTTCATATTTGAAATGTCGTATGATACTTCTTGGGTTGATATACTAGGTGGAGTCGACCGAAGGATTCTATCTTCTGACTTTGGCTTTAGAAAATATTAAGCCAAAAACCATGCTGGATTGGATTGGACCATGCTGGATATCTCATACAAAAATTGTCAATGTCAGTATATCTCTAGAAACCCTTTATTTTCGTTTACGTTTTTCAATTTCTCATATTTGAAATGTCGTATGATACTTCTTGGGTGGATATACTAGGTGGAGTCGACCGAAGGATTCTATCTTCTGACTTTGGCTTTAGAAAATATTCAGCCAAAAACCATGCTGGATTGGATTGGATTCATCCGATATCTATGTAAGCTCAGAATATTTCCATTATCTTTATCGATTAGAACTCAACAGCTCCCCTTTTTTACACTGGCATATTTTCAACATTATTTTTTTTTCGGAGTAGAAAATTACGCCATTCGATGTCGTTATTTTACACGTAAAAGTCTTGGTTTAGTTGGCCCTCTAAATATTAGCCGACATTTTTAAAACAGCCATTCTAAACAATAGGTCCAATTCCTTTTACATGTAACATGTGTGATGTTCGACATACAATAAAGACCTCTAAAGCGACTAGGAAATTCAATAATATGTCCATTCCATTCCCTATATATCACCAGATCATCACCGACATTTTACGCTGTCGTCCTTGACAATAACGTGAACTTTCACATGCTAGTCTGGTAATGATAATATAAATCGTATTAAAATACGTAGACACCTGTCATTCTGTTTGTATAACTCTCACATCCGAGTACATACAACAAAATAATTGGCATCAAGTTAAAGGTCAACAACTCCTCCTGGAAATACTATCAAATTCTCGGATCTTTGTCCTCCAGGAGTAAATACATACACCATAGAATGTAAATTTCCACACTAAAGTCTGGCTATATTTGACTCGCTAAATATTGACAGACCTTCATCGAAACAGTCATGCTAATTATATGGTCAGACCCCTTCTCTGTGTAAAACTTCGTAATGTTCGGGTCATAATTGTGGGCTCTAGAGCAACTAGACAAATAGACAAAAATAGAGTTTTTGGTCCATTTCATACCCTTAATATTAACCGACAATTACCAAAACTAAATAGGGGTCTTCTTGGGTCAGAAGCCGTCCTACATGCAATATTTGGTGAAGATTGGTCCATTACTGTAGCTTGTATCGTGTTTACAAATTATAATGGACAGACAGACGGACGGACACACATGTCTAAATCGACTCAGATGGTCGAGATATGACGATCGAAATACTTAAAGGTGGGTCTAGGCGTTACCAACTCTTGAGACTGCACATAGCTATAAAACCGTTTCCCCGAGAATTGGGGAAAGGGGACCCAACATTTTCTGTTTCAAACCAGTGAGGAAAGTAGTAAAGTCGGACTTGGCCGACTATATGATACCCTTCACCACTTTGGGATACATATGTACAATAGTATCCTTAGAAAGGCATGTCAATGTTCCATAGAAGAAACATACTCCTGTCTTTCTGCAACCTATGATAATTTTAATTTCATTCGGGCAGATTTAGAGGAAAACGATTTATAGAAAAATTGATACACGCTATTCGGTACGCCTCACTGTTAAAAATTTAATTTCAATCAGACACCCGTTCGACATCTATATGATTGCATCTGCAATTTGGTACGTTGTGCAAAATTAGGAGTTTGGTGCACCATTTATGTAAAATCGGAGATATATGTGGCAGCTATATAGAAATCTGAACCGATTTTTCCGAAACTTACCACACATCATACTACACTCAATTCAGTTCGCTATTGTGCACATTGAAGGATATATAGGGACTTTGGTTCACCATTTACCCATATTCGGACGAATATATATATATATATATATATATATATATGGGAGCTATATCTAACCTGAACAGATCTTCCCGAAACTTAACACTCATCATTGTAGACTTCATTCAGTAGGCTATGCCAAATTTCGTGCAAATCGAAAGTTATATAGGGTCTTTGGTGCACTATTTACCTAAAATCGGACGAAAATATATATGGGAGCTATATCTAAACCTGACCCGATTTTCCTGAAACTTAACACTCATCATTCTAGACTTCATTCAGTAGGCTATGCCACATTTCGTGCAAATCGAAAGTTACACACTATTTACCTAAAATCGGACGAAAATATATATGGGAGCTATATCTAAATATGAACCAATTTTCCCGAAACTCAACACTCATCATTCTAGACACAATTCAAATTTCGTTCAAATCAAGGGATATATAGGGATTTGGTTCACTATTTACCTTAAATCGGACAAAAATATATATGGGAGCTATATCTAAATTTGAACCGATTTTTCCCAATTTCAATAGGGTTCGTCCTTAGGCCAAATAAATGAGCTGTGCCAAATTTCATCCATTTCGAATCAAAAATGCGACCTGTACTTTGTTTACAATTTAACATGGACATACGGACGGACGGACATGCATAAATCGACTTAGAAAGTGATTCTATGCATATTCTCAAAAGGAACCATGTGTCTATCTCGTTTCCTTTTGTCTGTTACAAACATATACACAAAGACATAATACCCTGTACACAGTGTGGTGAGGGGTATAAAAATGAAATTAAATTTTGAAACATTAACATTTTTCAAGTCAGACTTCATCAAGATTTTGTACAACTCTTATAATATGTCAATTCAGAGTCCCAATTAGAGTAAGATTTCATTTACAACTTTTCAAAATGTTGAAACCTTTGAAGCCAACATTAAAACATAAATGACCTGAATCTCCTTTAAGAGGGTAAGCAGACCCACTTCCGCCTTCCAACTCTTAAATGCAATCCAATGTCTGCAAGGCTGCACCTGTAGAGTTAATCCTCTCCCTCTTCTTGAGAACCAAAGATGTCTCTCCGATCCGATACCCTGGTACTACTTATTAATATGGACAGCTATAATATTGTAAATTGGGAAATATCTGAAGAGTGCTCCTTTTCGGCCATTATATGTTAATAACGCTTCAGTTTCACTTCGATTGTCTGAAAAAGACGTACTCTTTAGAAGCTAGCAAAATATATATGAAAAATGGGAGTAATGTCACACAACTCTTCTGAGATGCTACGGTTCTCCCTATCCAATTACCTACCCTGGAAAAAATTCCAATATGTTTTGGGAACCAAGGCCAATATATCAAAGCTGAATACAGAATGAAATGGCTAATTGCACAATTTATCCAATTGGAACAGTAACAAACCCTATTAAAATTGTTGAGAATCGGATTAGATTTGTGTCCGATTGATTTGGTATGTATTTGGTTCATGTTCATATATAACTCCATATAAAATTCGTTCGATTTCATGTAAATGACGAACGAAAAAACACTATACCGTTTAATTTGCTATTTTAATTTTTTTTTTAATATTGCCTATATATCTGCCGAAAATATCTAATGTTTTTTTTTCCAAATTATAAATGGAATGTCTCATATGCACTTTTAATGTCCACATACGTTATATGTATAATCAAAATGTTTGTATCTAATTTATTTCGAAGTGAAAAATAATATGTTGCCAGATTTACGATGTTGTTGCTATCGTGTCATCTAATATCTACTCATCCATCTGGCACAAAGGTAAGGCATGTTGAAAGTTTGCCATCAATTTCATTAGTTAAAATTCACACTGCGTGAACCTTATACTAAATTAATCGTGAAAGTTTCCACCAACGTTGCCACCACAGCTGGCCGCCTTCAGTTTGAAACTCTCTCTTCCCTTTTACACGGCTTGACTATTTGCCAATAAACTGTCAAACTGACTGAATATTGAGATACGTAGGGATGTGCATCTGTGTGTGTGTGTGTTTTGTGTGTATTTTTGTCTAGTACACTTCTATACATATGTGTGTATACGAGTTTCTTGTCAGACGCTGTTATTCTTGCACAGATATTACTCCCTTCGACATGTATCTAAAGTAGAAAAGTAATTTTGCGGCATTCCATCGCCTCATAAACTATTTACAACATTCCTGGAGTCAGCGAGCCATGTCAGTCAGTCAAGCCAAGTGATTGATGAAATACGCTTGCGGTTTTGCGAAGGTGACTTCTAATACCGACAGCATAAGTCGCTAGCGTTCGGAAGTCAGTTAAGGTGATAAGCTTAACTAAATAAAAGCATCAGACTTCGACACGTAGACCAATCTGCCAACGGGAAACACAAATCCACTGTTTGTGTCACTAAGTACACTTCTGTGTCATTCGCCATTTGAACATTTCTCATCACCATCAGCCGGAACTAGTAATACAATCTCTTTTGAAATAAGAAGTGTACAGGTGGTGAAGATATAGTTTCACTGGCAAAGGTGGTAATTTCTTTTAGAAGATAACACTCAAGTGTGTCGTTTTTGATTCCTTTTTTAATTATAAATTCTTTCAAGCTGATGAACAGAAGTGCGTTCATTAGTAAATGAAATGAAAGATATGAACAGAAGTGCGTACATAAGAAATTGGAAGAAGAGATATATGTTTACACAAGAAAATAAAAAAAGATCAGATGTAGTATATTTACTATATTTATATTTATTATATGAATTGTGCTCAGAAAGTGTTGCCAATGTCCGGATTTCTGCATTTTATGAATGCAATTCATAAATCTTTAAATACTGGTTTTTGCGTTTTTTCAAGATATATCAGTTTTTTGTAGGGAACTTCAGGATAAAAAAATAATATTTTCAATATTTGGTTTGATGAAAGAAATAACAGCAAGGAAACATATTGTTGTTCACAACGTCCCCGCAAGTAAAATTGCCAATAACAACAATATGGACGAAAAATACGTCAAATTAAAATAGGAAATTAGGTTATTTTGCATGCATTTGTCAAGATGCACCAAATGACATAAGAAGATAGATCTTTTTCGCGAAAAAAACGAATACGCACGAATTTTGATTACAAAATAAATAACGCGACTCTTAAGCCGCAAATAGGTTGTCGAAGGAAAGATTATGAGAAAAAATCTAAATAGTGGAGAACAGAAAATGGCGGGCTTGAGTTTCCCTTAGAATATAAACCATCAAACATTTACTTTTTTACTTTTTTCAGCATTGATTAAAAATAAAAAGTGGCATATAAGAAAATGTTTTTCAGTATATCCAGTGTTTACTATAATCGTGTTCGACTGTAGTAAGCATGGTTTTATCTCACTTTTACATATTAATGTCCTTAAGGAGTATTAATGGGTACTGTATTAATAGTTATTAATGCATTCTGCAAAAACATACGACGTTGTAATAATTATTCCTTTAAAAACTAATCGCCGGGTCGAAATTTTATTAACTTACTACCCTAATCGTTTTCAACTGTTTGTTGTGTATTAAAAAACTAATGTAGATATCTGAGAAAATATTAGCTTTGTTCGTTATATGTGTAGTTGCTTATAACCGTTGTTCGTTATATCCGGTTTTTACTGTAGAAATCTGCGTTTTCTCTTTCTTGTACATATACATCGTTTAAAACCGCTGTTATTAATTTTTCCTAAAAACAGGGCAAATTACCTACAGTGCAATGGGACAAAATTATGTAAATAAATTTAAAGCAAAATATCGAAATATAAACAGTTATTTCAGTATGTTTTTTGCATTCGGTCACATTTTGATATATATGGGAGCTATATCTAAATCTGAACCGATTTTCACGAAATTTAACACACATCGTTCTAGACTTAGTACAGTACGCTATGTCAAATTTTGTGCAAATCGAAGGATATATAAAGACTTTGGTGCAGCATGTACATAAAATCGGACGAAAACATATTTGGGAGCTATATCTACATCTGAACCGATTTTCACGAAATTTTACACACATCGTTCTAGACTGAATTCAGTACGCTATGCCAAATTTCATGCAAATCGAAAAATATACAAAGACTTTGGTGCACTCTTTACCCAAAATCGGACGAAAATATATATGGGAGCTATATCTAAATCTCAACCGATTTTTACGAAATTTTACACACATCGTTCTAGATTTAATTCAGTTTGCTATGCCAAATTTCGAGCAAATCGAAGGATATATAGGGACTTTGGTGCACTATTTACCTAAAATCGGACGAAAATATATATGGGAGCTATATCTAAATCTGAGCCGATTTTCATGAAATTTAACACACATCGTTCTAGGCTTAATTCAGAATGATATGACAAATTTCGTGCAAATCGAAAGATATATAGGGACTTTGGTGCAGCATGTACATAAAATTGGACGAAAATATATGTGGGAGCTATATCTAAATCTGAACCAATTTTCACGAAATTTAACACACATTGTTCTAGACTTAATTTAGAATGCTATGCCAAATTTCGTGCAAATCGAAGGATATATAGGGACTTTGGTGCGCAATTGACATTAAATCGGACGAAAATATATATGGGAGCTATATCTAAATCTGAACCGATTTTTCCCAACTTCAATTGGGTTCGCCCTTGGGCCGAATAAGTGAACTGTGCCAAAATTTCATTCAAATCGGATCCCAAATGCGACCTATACTTTGTTAACAAAAATACATGGACGGACAGACGGACATGCATAACTCGATTTAAAAAGTGATTCTATGCATATTCTCAATAGGAACCATGGGTCTATCTCGATTATTTTTGCCTGTTATAAACATATGCACAAAGACATAATACCCTGTACCACAGTGTGGTGAAGGGTATAAAAGCAAAGCCGTCCAACCATTTTTATACCCTTCACCACACTGTGTGGGTATTATGTCTTTGTAGATATGTTTGTAAACGGCAAATGGAATCGAGATAGAACCATAGTTCTTTTTGAGAATATGCATATTATCATTTTCTGAGTCCGTCCGTCCGTCTGTTGATTATACCCTTCAGCACACTGTGGTACAGGGTATTATGTCTTTGTGCATCTGATTATAACAGGCACAAGGAATCGAGGCAGACCCATGGTTTCTTTTGAGAATATGCATAGAATCATGTCCATGTTAAATTGTAAACAAAGTACAGGTCGCATTTATATCCGAATTGGATGAAATTCGGCACAGCTCATTTGTTTGGCCCAAGGACGAACCCTATTGAAATTTTGGCGTAGCATACTGAATTAAGCCGAGAATGATGTGTGCTAAGTTTCGTGAAAATCGTTTCAGATTTACATATACCTCCTATATATATTTCGTCCGATTTTAAGTAAATGGTGCACTAAAGACCCATAGCTAGGCCGATAGACACAACGTACTGAAGTTAATGTAAATTATTAACTTCAGTAATATAAGATGGAGCATAGGTTGCAGAATGACATGTCTATGAGGGATTTAAGTCGGTTCACAGTTAGGTAAATATCACATACTTTAGTTTATCCAATTTCATGCTAATGATCCTTCAAAAATCCGACATTTATAAGAATGCATCTGTTGAATATACTCAACTAGCTGAACCCGTGGCGCTTCGCCGCCCCAACTAAATTATTAACATAGTTAGTATTTGAGCGTTCTGCCAAACTTAATGCAATATTGGGATGAAAATGGTTAAATATTTATTGATAGGCAAGACATTGGTATTATAGTAGACTCAAATTCGAACATTACTGTTCGAATGTAGGTATTTCGTAGCGCAATATCAGTAATAATTTCGTAGCAGCCGGTCTATGTATTAGTATATTTGATTCTATTCAATAGATTACAAATACATTTTTAAATAATCCTTGAATAACTGTGGTAATACTAAAAATAAAATTAGCTTGACTTTTCCCAGTCAGTTGTAATAGTACCATACACAAATATTTTTTCTCCAATATTTACATGTTTTCATTAATTGTTCCAAGTCCACTACAATCCTTCATTTACATTACAACAATTTTGTACCCTTCCGCACTCCGATTAATATAGCTTAAAATAAATAATATAGCTTAAAAAATCCAAATTTTATATTTTTTTCACAAACTGACAAAATGTAAAAATTAATATCATGTCACAATCAGTATTTCGCTTTTGGGTCTCTCTCTCCCATATTTTACACAAATTTTTATTAAAAAAATCCAAATTTTATATTTTTTTGTGCATAATGTAAAAATTAAAATGATAATTTTCCATTTTACACAAATTTTATTCCAATATGTGCATAATAGAGAAATGAAAAACAGCACTGGAGGTTTTTTATCATTACTGATAATAAAATAATAGGACCAAAACATTCTCGATTTGGACCAATTTTTCTCATTCCTGGTCACTTAAGATTAGTATGTAATTATCTGCGTATCATACAAATTTTTATGAGCCGATTATTCAAGATATTCAAATATATGCATAGAAAATGAATGTTAGTTCAGAGGTGTGATTACTGTTGATGTTATAACTCCTCGTCATCCTGGAATTTTCGAAGTTTATCTTGCCTATCTTACTTACATGGGTTGGCATGACTTACAGCGAAAATTTCAGTAAAATCTATTGAGCGGTTTTTGTGTCAACAACCAAAAGAGTTTAAATTTTCTATATTTAGATTAATTAAATGCAGTGAGGAGTATATTTTCCCCTATTGTTCCACGCCAATTTTTATAGGGATGTTGCGTATTTCCAACCAAGTTACTCAGACAAATTTTGGAGTGGGAATCTGTAACCCTTTTTAAGATATAAGCTTAGAAAATGAATATTAATTCAGATGTATAATTACTTTCGATGCGAAAACTCCACATCCACGCGAAATTTTGGAAGTTTATATAGCCTATATTATTTCCCTCGAATGGCATGATGTGCGGTAAAAATCTGAGTAACATCTGTTTAACGGTTTTTGAGTCTAGGAACAAAGCATTTTTTTATTTCCTACATGTAAATTATTTAAGTGCAACGGAGAGTGCATTTCCACCGATCTTATCTCGCTCATATTTTTATGAATAATGTGTATTCACGATATACAGATAAATTTTGAAGACGTTATCTGTAGCCGTTCTTAAGATATACGCATATTACATGTTCAGAAATTTTGAGATATGTTTACTATTGATGTTATAACTCTGCATCCACGCAGAATTTTAGAAGTTTATTTAGCCTATGTTACTTTCAGGGCATGTCACGACATACTGTGAAAATCTCATTAACATCTGTTCAGCGGTTTTCGCGTCTATTGGTAACATACAAACAAACTAATTTTTTTCTATTTTATATATACAGTGAGTGTAATAAGTATTTTGCCTCAATACAAATTTGACAAAATTCGAATATATACGCCTAAAGCCAGCATACTAAAGATGTAAAATGAATTATGTATGATGGGATATGTTTGTGGACATATTTAGATCTTATTTCTGCAAGAATTACTGCGAAAGACCTATTGGTCTAGAATATATCGGCCAAAATCTATACCAACCCAAAAATGATTATCACAAAAAAGTATTTTGCTTTTTATTATCATTTTTGAAAAAAAAAACATTATACAACACACGCTTTGTCTTTTTATAGTTACCATTGCGGGTAACCACATACTAAAAGCGATTTGGCGACGATTCCAATAAACCACGGCATTGTATCGCGAATATTTTCTCACATTTACGTTCAATACATTCTCCAGCATTATTTCATTTAATATATGGTGATTTCTGGTCCTAATCTCAAAATGAGAGTATTAGATATAGTCAGCGCGGGTTAAAAACATCACAAATAACTTTAGAATAATAAAAAGGAGGTTTTGCAAAATATATCGCGAGGACAGGACCCTAAAAACTAATAAAACCAAAATCCGACAAACAAATTATTTAAAAATATCGCGAAATTAACAGTTCTAAAAAAACAGAAACTACAAAACAGTACATGAAGTTGGGATAAAACATCATTCTTCGTCAAATACTATTGCGTTTTAAAAAACTGTGGTAGCTGGTGACGAATACGCAGTCAATATTTTACATCCGTTTAACACTATCAGTTGCAAATAAAATACAGCAGTGAATAAACTGGTCGATCTATTTATTTTCGAAATATGATGTATTTATATTGCCACAAAACCGTTCATATCTTAGAATCTGACCTCCTTATTGCTATTTTCATCGCATATATTGGTTCCTAGATCAATATTAATGGACCATAAAGTTTTCAAAGTCTGAAAAATGGGGATTCGCGATATTTTTTTTAATAATTTGTTTGTCGGATTTGGGCTTTATTAGTTTTTAGGGTCCTGTCCTCGCGATATATTTTGCAAAACCTATATTCTAAAGGATGTTTTGAAGCCGCGACGACTATATTTAATACTCTCATTTTGAGATTAGGACGAGAAATTATCAAATATTAAATGAAATATTGCTGTTGAATGTATTGAACGTAAATGTGAGAAAATATTCGCGATAAAAATGCCGTGGTCTATTGGAATCGTCGCTTCTAATATGTGGTTACCCGCAATGGTAACTATAAAAAGACAAAGCGTGTGTTATATAATGATTTTATCAAAAATAATAATAAAAAGCAAAATACTTTTTTGTGATAATCATTTTTGGGTTGGCATAGATTTTGCCCGATATCTTCGAGACCAATAGGTCTTTCGCAGTATGCAGAAATAAGATCTAAATATGTCCACAAACATATCCCATCATACATAATTCATTTTACATCTTTAGTATGCTGGCTTTAGGCGTATATATTGGAATTTTGTCAAATTTGTATTGAGGCAAAATACTTATTACACTCACTGTATATAGAAGTGGTGAAGGGTATCATTTATCATTTAGTCGACTCCGCCCGTTTTTACTACATTCCTTACTGGTTTTGAAATTTTTTCTTTTTTCCACTTTTTTTATTTGTTGATCAAATTCATAGGCAGAGTGTAGAGGAGTACCTGTATTTAAATATAGAATATTATTTAAGTCGCCCGCAATGGGGAATTGCGGGTATGGGTATTGACCAACGTCAAAAATATGGTTTTTACTTCGAGAATTAATTGATCATCGCAATCGGAAAACCCCACATGAATTGAACCAGACATAGTGATCGGATAAATCCCACCTTTCTCATCTAACTGCTTAAAATCCTTTTAAAAACGATTAATTTTAAGCACTTATCAAAAATTTGAATTAATTAAAAAATCTAAGCCATTTAGTTTTATTGCTTTGGGCTACCTTATTGAAGTATGTATATAATAAACAAATTTATTAAATACATAAGATTTTAACGAAAGGCTAACGAACATGTGATTTTACATTGATTAAAATTATGTACACAGTTTACAGTCGGAAATTATTTCGATGAGTTTCCAAGGTAGAGGGTATAGAAATTTAAACACACACATAATTTGCAATACATTAGATTATCAGGGTTGGTTTTTCATATTTTAAACTCTTGGCCTATACACACACACAAAGGAACATTCTAAAAATGGTATTCCCCCTTTTTAATTGAAATATTTTGAATGTGATATTGAGTGTTCCAAGTAATGACGGCAATTATGTTGTTCGCACAAATTTTCCAAACTTTTTTGAAATTTAATAACCGCAATTTGCAATTTTTATTTAATTTTTATTGTAACACTAATTTATTTTGTAACACTTTAATTAATTTTATAATGTGAAAATATTTAATTTCTCTTCAAACTTTTTTCAGCAGAAATATTAAATAAGATAACCAAAAAAAACTATTCTTGGCAAGTAAAACAATTGTAATATTCTATAACAAAAAACCCTCGCTTACTTTAATGCAAACTAAATGCCGTTGTATGTGCCAAGTAGTAGCAACAACTACAAATCCCTTGTCAGATTACGGTGCCAGTTCTATCAACAAGTGTCCTCCTATCCTTTCGACAAGACCGACAAACAGCCAACTAACCAAACAACCAACCAACATTGTATTGTTAAACAAAAAGAAATAATGTTAAATCTTGTCGTCATAAAACAAAGGAATTGTTATGACAGTTGCCAGTGTTATTGTGACAAATATTGTGTACGTTCTCTTCTTTTGTCGAATGTAAAGATATACAAGTGGGTGTATCCTGTAATTGCACTCAGCAAAATTATGTGGCGATATGGATATTGGTGAAATGAATTTCACCCATTGTAATCAGTGGGGACAGGGAAATGTGAGAAATAGAATGCCAATGATGCGATGAACATTGAGTTCTAAGGCGATATGATCCCCCATTACCAGAGGTTCAGATTTAGTTAGACCAAAATTTGTTCAACATACATTTTAGATCTCGTATAAAATACATATTCGACGGACCCATGTTTAAAAAAAAAACAAAGAAAAATATAAAAATTTGGCGGTTGGCAATGTTAATCAATTAATTTGTTTACATCAATTTTTGAATATGATATCTCTCAAATGTCCGTCTCTGGCGTTGATGACGTATTGTGTCCTTTTTGCTGCATTTTCCATCGTTTTTGCCAACATTTCGGCCGGAATAGCGGCTATTTCTTCACGAATGTTGTCCTTGAGCTCTTCTACGGTCGTTGGCTTGTTAACGAAAACCTTTGAAACAAATTCTTCAGAAAATCGATTGTTATGCGACTTGTGTGCGGTGGAGCGCCGTCTTGTTGAAAAAATCCCCACAAGAAGAAGTCGATAACGCTCCTGATTGGGTAACATCATGGCCATTTTCATCATGACCGTTTTCACACTAACGCCGCACCAAACTGTGACTTTTTCGTCATGAAGAGGCACTTCTTGAATCTCCTGAGGATTTTCAGTGGAGTAAAAACGGCAATTTTGCTTATTTACCGTCCCATTCAATGTGAAATGGGCTTCATCGAACATGAAAATTTTGTTCCAAAAATCACGTTGAGTTTTCACAATTGACTTCTTCTGTTGAATGTAAATTTCAAATATTTCAGAGCGCTCGCGTGGCGTGTATTGGTTCATGGTAAAAATCTGCTTGGACTGATGCTTCAAACGCGGTATATCATTAAGCAATGTGACATCTCTGTCAAAAGTTATGGCGTTGCCAGATGGGTCCGTCGAATATGGGCAACCTTGTATATGTTGATCAAATGTTATCATCAAATATGATCTTCATGTTCACTGCAAGGTGCAGTGTATATGCGGTCCCATTAAGCCATGTCCGTCGATTGAAATCACGATAGATTTCGCAGTATTTAAGATAGAATTTTGAAATTTGGCACATATATTGCTACTATTTCCAGGATATTTGGTATTGAGAATATGATATATAAGTCCCCTTTTCAGAATAGTTCCCAAATATCGATACCACCGAATATTCTGCTTAGGATTTTTATCGAGAATGAAACAAACAGGATAGAACATATTATGGACAAACAAGCTTCCGATTGCTTTCGAGAAGCAAATACATTGTTCAAACGACTTAATCAATATTGTGAAACACGATCGTCATATCGTCATATCTCGACTACCTGAGTCGATCTAGACACGTCCGTCCGTCTGTTCATTATAATTTGTAAACACGATACAGGTTACAGTTATGGACCAATCGTCACAACGACTACAATTTTCGAGGATGATTATACGATATTTCGGGGATGAAATGGATCGAAAGCTTTATTTATGTATGGTCTTCTAGACACTTTACACGTCACAATTATCAGCTGACCATCACAACTTTTCCATGGGGAAGACGAACTAATTCGATCTGACGAACTAATTCGAATGGATATCTTAATGATAAACGGTCAAATGAACCAAAACATTTTTGGGTAAAATAAAAAAAATTGAGTCTTATGGAGTACATGTTTACTCTGGAAACCATTATTCGGAAGAGATGTCACAGAGGAGCTCTTGACCCCCAAATCGGCCAAGAGAGTGCACATATCTCCTAATATTACCCAGACTCGAAATATAGATCCGCGGGAACTTGGAGCTCAGTGGAAGTTGTAGGGTGGAAGTAGAGTATCATATGGTTGGCCGTCCGACAATACTGCTCCGCTCACTGGTTTTATGTTGCTTACTTGAGTACACCATACACTTGTCCCAGTTTCTTCAGACTATTAATCTGGTTATTGTCAAATAATAAGATCACATACATTTTAAAGAAATCATGCAATTTTACCAAAAAAAATCACTATGTGAAAAACAAAAGAGCTCCGACAATCTAATCCACTTGATGCGATTGTAGTATGTGACGAACATCTATTTCCAAATATAAATATATTCAAGTAAAACTTAACCCTACGGTCAATAACCGGGTACATTTGTACCTTTTTTTGAATAAAAATGCTGTAAAATTTTTAATTATGGAGATATTTGTATCAAATTTTGAGGAATCATTCTTGAGGTATTTTCACACATAATCGAAGAAAAAATTATAAATATTTTCTATATATATATATATATATATATATATAATTTTTACAATTTTTAAATTTATTACCTACGTAGATCAATAACCGTGGTACATTTGTACCCATCCAAAGATAGCTCTGTAACTCATTAAAAAATTGGACTATCGTGAGGTTTTTTGTTTTAAATTAGTCTATACGGATCTGATCTAGATGTAGGAACTCAAATTGATATATACATTAAAAAATATATATTTAAATCTATGATTAAATGATAATCTATCTAAAACAATCATAGTAAATTCGTTATAGCTTTCGAATGGGTTAAGCTTCAGGGAGACGCGTGGAAGTCAGAAACTACCCTGGGTTTCCCTTGGTATACAGGGACAAAAACAATAATTAATTTCAGTACCACCTACCCTGCGTGGAGTAAATCAAATCGTAGCTGAGAAATTAAATGCAATGGGATACGTTTTTCTTCATTAGATTTTAGTGGTATGCATAACTCAGAAGTGAATACTGATGACATAATACGAGTAACAATAGATATTTTTTTTAAAGAAGAATTAATTTTTAATACCGATTATTTTTTAATATACAATACAATACGCAATTCATTAAAAGTAATGTTTTATACATTTTATGATCTCAATGAATTCATTAAATACATTTTCACGATTAAGGCAGGAAAATTTTACTTTTTTTCATTTGGCACTTCAGTTTTTTCTCCGAGACAAGCAATGAGCATTACTAATTTTTATAGTGTGCAAATCCACCCAATGCGCTTGAACAAGAACAAGAACAATGTCAAATGAACAATGACAACACAAAATGTCAGACTTTATATTTCGAAAGCTTTTGCCATCCGTCATTACTGTACTATTGTTGTTGTTGCCACTTTTCTTGCTATATCCCTCCTCCTTCACCCCTAGATGCAAGACAAATAGAAAAAAGGCTAAATTATAATGTAATGTAAAATGTTGAAATCACTCTTTGTCGGAGGGAAAATAACGAATGCCGAGGAAGGACACATAAACACAATGCTTAATTATAAACATTATGTTGAAACATTTAGATTTTCTTGGCAAAAGGTTGGCACACCAAGGAGGCTGACAACAACTGAGAAAAGTGTTTTCAACACGTTTGTCAGAACATTATTACGAAACAATTCGTCAAACAATGCAAGTCTTGGCAATGCAAAACGGCAAATGCAGAGCTGTGTGGAAAATATTAAAAACAAACTACATACATAATGGATTTACAACCGCAAGCGTATTTGGAGAATTGCTAGCAGAATAATTTAGAAAATAATAAAGCCCATGATGGCAATCAAATTGCATATGTACAAAAGAATTTAAAACAAATTACAGCCACGTGGTGGGGGAAATGCGGTCTAAATCTTCAAAATACCGTTCTATCGTAAATTGTTATTGAAAATATTTGGTAGGATGATTTGATACCCCATAGAAATTAGCAATTTTAACGAATTTGGTGCAAAACTATGCCAATCCCCCACGGGGCACCATTATATGGTTCGTTTATGGTTTAAGTCCATTTTAGGTTCTCTTACAAATCTTAGTTTTATAAATCTTGAATCAATATTGATCAATTAATACAAAATTTTGCACAGCGTATTGAAAAAGATCCATATTGATGTATACGACGTTTTGTGGTAATCGGTTCAGATTTAGATATATCTTACATATATATATGGGATATAAATATTTACGTTCGATTTTATCTAAATGGTGTACCAAACACATAAATGTTTCCGATCGATACAAAATTTTGCACAGCGTACTGAACTAGGTCTAGTTTAATGTCTGTGAAGTCGGTTCGGATTTAGATATCGGTTCAGATTTTAATATAGCTCCCATATATATTTTCGTCCGATTTTATCTAATTGGTGCACCAAACTCCCAATATTTGTAGAACTGAGACAAAATTTTGCACAGAGTACTGAATTAAGTATGCGGAGTTTTTTGAAATCGGTTCAGATTTAGAAAACTCGCTTATATAGTTTCTTCCGATTTTACTTTAACGATACGCCAAACTTGCGCAGTGTACGAAGTTAGGTGTAGATAGGCGTATGTGAAGTTTTTTTAAGTCGGTTTAGATTTATATATATCTCCCATATATATTTTAGTCAGATTTTATATAAATGGTGCACCGATGAGCATACGTCGTTTTCAATATACAGAGATAAAACTGTGCTGCAAATGATATTTCATACAAATGGTACACAAAAGAACCCGACTGACATGCAATCTTTCACAGATTTCAGAATGATATGTGTATGGGTTTTTTAAATGGTTCAAATATATCAAATGCAATGACCCTCTAATGATTATATGACTGCAATATCTACATTGTATTGTATATTTGGGAATTAAAAAATTCTTTTAAAATTCCATTAAAAAAAATTTGAAAACATTTTTGCGAGCACATTTATGATTTTTGGTACATAGGTTAAGAAAAATATGCTGATTCGAAATCTGTTCGCGTTCACAAATTCGGATGCTGCGCACAAAAGTTATAGCGGTTTTAAATCTTGTATTTCAAATATAAATTAAATGAATTCCTATTTGTTGTAATTCGCGAATTTCTTCACAAATAGATAAACACATTTGTTTTCTTTGCATACTTGTCAAATCATATTAAAATACGGTATAATAGTCGCTAACAACAAATAGAAGCATGAAGATATCGGAAAATAAAATAAATAAATTTTTGAATTAAAACAAAAAAGTTTTTAGAATTTTCGATTTTTTTTAGTATGGTTAAGAGGATACGGTTTTGCCTTAATCTTCTAAATATACGACGCTTTCTTCTGCAAATTCTTTTAGATGATTGTTAAATATCGGTAGATTCATCTGATAAGAGTTTCGACGTTAAAAATTACTAAATATATTGCAATTTCAATACATACAAATGATCAATATTGAAAAGCATGCAATTCGCGCATTCGTGGTAATCAGTTGTTGCGCATGCGGTATTCGTATAAACCGAATCAATCTCTTCTAATAATTATGAATATTTCGATGTTTCATTTCGCGGCCAAAGTGTGCCGCTCGATGCACTTTACTATGCAAAAACTCTAAAAATGGCTAAAAATGACACAACGTCCATAAGATTTTTATGCGCATCAGATTTCACGAAATCTCCAATGAAAATACGCAAAAGTATATATTTTAAAAGAATTGGTTAAGAAACGCGGATGTGCCTCCACAATCAATTTTGGATAAAATAGGCATATTATTCGCGTATCTATGTATTTATGACCTATTTTCACACAGATTCGCGAATATGATCCCTGTCGTACATTCAACTAACTTTAGACTAATTGAAAACTAACTTTTTTTCAATTAGTAGTGGTTGATAAATCGACTTTTTTACCTGTAACCACCTGACTATTTTAACATTGTGATGTCCTACGAAGTAGTCAATTGTCCGAATTTGCACTACTTTCAGTTAACTTTATAGTCAGTTATCCAGCAGTTAACTTATAGTTAACTTTTTGCAGTTAGCTATATATCTACTTGTTTAAATACGCTTTCAGTTAATTTTGTTTTAAACTAACTATTTGTAAGTCAAATTGTAGTCAGAGAAAAGTTAGTTTTTTGCACGTTAGGTGAAAAGCCACTATTTGTATCTTGCTGAAATAAAACGAGGTTTAAAAATTTACATTATTATAAAACAACAATTTATTAATATAAAAAAACATAACAAGGATCACATCATTTATCACAAAGATTTTTATAAATTATTTAAACATTTGCGGTTTAATAATAAAAATAAAATTAATATTAGTTTTTGGTTTTAAAAATCTTAGGAATGGAAAAAATTAGTTTGCACATTTGTATTTTAAATAAAAAAATTGTTAAAAATATTAAATTAATTATTATATTGAGGGCAAACGTCCCCTCAATATTGTTTTCATTGTATTTATCTATGGAGTAAAAAGAAATCATTTAATGGATACATAAACAAAATCAGAAATGTTATTAGGAAACTTACATAGTCGTTACGATTATTTTCCGCCTCAAATGTCGTTTACTCGCACTTCTCATGTTTCTTTTTTTCTTCTGTATTAAAAAAATTGTGTGTTCAAACCACATTACATTTAACCACATTATTTATTACATTTAATTAAAAACTCACTGTAAAACTTTAGATAAAATCACAAAACTTTATTCACAAACAAACAAACGACTTTCAATCGACAAATTAAACGCGGGATTTGTTGTTTACAAAATTACCCTTCCAAGGCGTACATTAAAATTTACGCCGTTTAAATTGAACGGCGTTGGTGGCCGATCGCCGATATTTTCATACATTTTTTTGCATTGCGTAGTAGTGGCTTTGTAGCCAGTCTATACCAGCTAACTTTAAATTTTTTTTTTTTTTTGTAGTTAGCTACTCATTTGACGACAGGGATAATACAAGCATGAATGTAGTTAAAATCAATTCGAAGAAAAACGCCATTATATACGCGAATTAGTCAAAATAAGTTTTTGCAGTTTTTCCTACATTCAAGGTACCTATAATCGCCGTTTTATTTTGCTGGGCTCATTAGATTCGGCACGTAAAAAACTAAAATCACGCGGGGTTCAACGACATTTGAGTGGACCTTCTTAAATTCAGACTCAAAAGGTTTTTTATAAAAATTTACGCACTAAATTTTCGTCTTTGGAATCCAATTGCAAAGAGCTACGATGAGCACATTCATGAGATATACACTAAACGAAGCCAAATCACAAGTTCTACAATCCTATAATAAGTGTAGCCCATTATCGGGATGCGCGTCCTAATTATAAGAAAAATTTAAAAAACACCGAAAATCCGGCTTCAAAATGTCAGCATCCATTTTGGGTGGATGCAGTGATTATATCGTAAAATCGTACATTAGCACCATATTGTCCATGGGGTATTCTGCAACTTAGTCACGGATCACATGTGCGTGCGTTGTGTAGTTTAGCCACAAATCAGGAAGGAACACGAAAAAACTCGTTTGCTTCAACACATTTTCACCCATTTTTTACATTACCACCATCACAGCTTCCACCAAACTTATTATTTATTATCAATATTTTAAGATTTTGACAAGAACACTTCATTTTATAAAAATGAATTTAAATTATATGCAATATGTTCACATTTCGCGAGTTATAACCTTGCAAACCTCAGTTTCAAGGAATTTAAAAGATTTTTGTAATTTCCCATATATATTAGCATGTATTGTATGTATCAAAAGTGGTGAACGCTATAGTCGGCCCACCCGACTTTTGGATTTTCCTTACTGGTTTTTAGTACGAAAATTTACTACCATACCGTAACCAATTAGGGAAAAACATATGCCCAAAACCATTTAAATAACGAATAATGAGGGAATACCGTTAAATGGGGGATACTGTTAAATGGGGTTACCCTGAAATACAAGCCAATATAAAACCAGTGAGCGGAGCAGTATAGTCGGACGGGGCCGACCATATGATACCCTACACAACTTCCATGAAAATTTAACTTTCGGTGGTACTATATTCTGAGCTTGGAAATATTTTGCGTTATTTGCGCCCTCCTATAATTGTTTGTCCCGATTCCCTTCACCGTGGGTTGTGTTGTGATGTTCGGCTTTCAATTGCGACCTATAAATCGACTCGAAAAAAATAAAAAAATAAGTTTTCAGTCCACTTCATCCCAAAATTATTATCTGATCATCATCAAAATTGTAGGCGTTGTCCTTGATCATAACTGAAACCTCATGGAACATTTAAAAGTCATCTGCGCTATATTTCCGCATTCCAGTGTGGTAATGGTTTACTAAATAATATCTCAGTACGTAAGCACCTGTAAATATTTAAGTGTAACTCCCACATCTGAGTACATACGACAATATTAATAATGTCTTCATTGGCCAGAACCCAACCTACATGCAAAATTTCGTGAAGATTGGTCCATAACTGTGGCCTGTATCGTGTTTACAAATTATAATGGACAGACGGACGGACGGACACACATGTCTAGATCGACTCAGCTAGTCGAGATATGACGATCGGTATACATAAAGGTGGGTTTAGGACCAACATTTCGCGGCGTTACAAACTCTTGGGGCTGCACAAAGCTATAATACCCTGACAACATAGTTGTGTAGGGTATAAATATCCAGCTCCAGTATTTAAGAACCTACGTTTTTCATTTATATACCTTTCACCACACTGTGGTACAGGGTATTATGTATTTGTGCATATGTTTGTAACAGGCAAAAGGAAACGAGATAGACACATGGTTCCTTTGAGAATATCCATAGAATCACTTTCTGAGTCGATTTATGCATGTCCGTCCGCCGTATGCAGATGTTAAATTGTATCTTTCGATTTGCACGAAATTTGCCATAGAGTACTGAATTAGGTTCAGAATGATATGTGCCAAGTTTCGAGAAAATCGGTTCACATTTAGATATAGCTACCATATATAGTTTCGTCCGATTTAAGGTAAATGGTGCACCAAAGTCCCTATATATCATTCGAGTTGTATTCGATAACATTCGATTTGGTATAGAGTACTGAATTAGGTCCGGAATGATGTGTGCCAATTTCGTGAAAATCGCTTCAGTTTTAGATATAGCTCCATATATATTTTCGTCCGATTTAATGTAAATTGTGCACTAAAGCACCAAAGATTGGCCGACCCGCACACAATATTGTACTATGTACTGAAGTTACTTAAACCTTTCGTGCGTCAAGTTCTCTTGAAATTGGTTCAAATTTACATATAGCTGCTATATATACTTTCGTCCGATTTTAAGTAAATGGTGTACTAAAAACCCATAGCTAGGCAGATTGGCAAAACGGACTGAAATTAATATAAATAATTCTCGGGCAAGTTTCCTTGAAATCGGTACAGATTTAGATATAGCATAGCTTCTATATATAATTTCAACCGATTCATGTTGATTGTAAACCAAATAATCAATGTAGAATATCTCCGACATCTGTAAAGATTCATATGTAGAATATCTCCAAAGTGGTGAAGGGTATCATATAGTCGGCCCAGTCCGACTTTACTACTTTCCTTACTGGTTTTCACCAACTGTAATGTCAGTATCACTTTGTATGCCATAACCCGCTGAGAAGGTACGTGGACTATTAAGTCATATGCTACAATGAAGAAGTCGTTTACAATGACTCACAAATTATTTATATCTGAGTTTGAGTTAACCAATGTACAAGTCAAGAAAAAAAAACAGGTTGACGTTATGAAACATTACATAATTATAATTTTTAGATAGACCGATATTGACAATTTCTCGTTAGGATGAATTCTGAAGCCAACGCAAACTGCATGGACTATAGAAAATTTAGAAAATGTGCTCCATCAGAAATGTCAAAAGTTTTTAAACGGAAAGACCCAGGCTGTTTGGTTAATTTCCAGCAATATTTAAATTTGAACCAATTTCCAGCAATATTTATATTTGAACCAATTTGAATTCTTTGCTAAATTTCGTGTCAATCGGACAAACGTAGGGTAACACCACTCATAATTCTAGTCTCAAGTTTGAAGCCCGTGGTCATTTTTGTATCAATTGGACAGACGTGTAGTTTTGTGTTTTCCGATTGTAGCGTATCGAAATAATCATTTCCGAACCTATAAAGTACTTTGTTTACAATTTAACATGGACAGACGGACGGATATGAATAAATCGACTTAAAAAGTGAAAAGCGTTTGTTGCACACCAAATATAAATTTCAACAATTTTTAATCCCAAATATGTATATAAAATCCCAAAAATACTGCAATTAAAGGGACCCCATTCTCGCAATCAAAAAATTTAATTTTGTATTTGGATTTAATTCGAATCTGCACTAATTGAAGAATGTGTTTCAAGTGAAAATCTTAACAACTCTTGAAGATATAGCCGATGTATTGTGCTAGCTTCAAGTAAGTATATTCTTGACCAGCGTAAAATTCTATGGCGATTTAGCCATGCCCATCTGTCTGTTTGTTGTAATCACTCTAGCCACTAAATCGCAATAATTTTGCATGGAGTTGTCTTTTGTCTGCAGGTAGGTCAAGTTCGAAAATGGGATATATCGGATCATGTTTAGGCATGACTCCCGTATAAGGGTGCCACAAATTTTCTGTATGTTGTGGTTCTAGAGCGCGTTTTCCAACCGAAATGGCTGTAATTCAGTACATTGTTTTCTTATAGGGTACCAATTTCTTCACTAAATATTATAAATATAATGAATCATTCGAGTGAATATATCATTTGTCCACAATATGAAGTGTCTAGGGGTAATATTGGATAACAAGTTATCCTTTGATTTACACACTGATATGGTAGTAGCTCACACAAACTATGTTCTTAGGCAACTATACAACACAGATTTAGTTTTACCCTACCATGAAAAAAGAGACTTGTACATGGCCTAATCATGCCAAACATTTTATATTGTATAGAAGTATATTCGTGCACACATGCAAGACAAATGTCAAAAGTGCAACTTGCATTTAACAGAGTAGTTCGATATCTGTATTCTCGTCGTCCTTTTGATCGCATTTCCGGTTATGTTCGATGTTTTCTGGGTTGCTCATTCCCTTGTTTTGTCAACTATAGACTATTGTTATTATTTTACAAAGTATATAAACAACACAACAGTTTTTAATAAACTTTTTTAATTTTTCTCATTCAGTTCGTGTGAATCAATTAATCATGCCTAGAATAAGACCTCACATGAACGAATCGTTTACCGTTAGAGTATCAAGACTATTCAATCTACTTCCTGATAACCTAAAAGTGTTTCGTTACAGATACTGTACTTATAAAATACATCTTCTTCTATATTTTTCTGAAACCACGTAATGGATTTATGTTTTTTTTCTTAGCAAACTTTATTTTATTATTCGGTCTAAGGCTGAAACTGATTATCATTTAAAATTTTTTTAATTTATTGTCCCTTTTTTTAAATAAATTTGTATAAATAAACAATGATTGTTATGTATAAGTAGCGACTTAATTTAGTAATAATGATTTAATATATTATCATATTTGAGTCTAGTACAAATTATAATATTTTTCATTTTTTATATATATATATATATATATAAGTATTACGCATACATAATTCTATACTGAGTAGCTATGAAATAAGGTGGAATCTTTGTAATTAACTTTAAATTGGCCTCATGAATTGTAAATTGGCTTAAATGGCAAGGGAATCGAATAAATAAAATAAAATAAATAAATATAAATCAACTTTTTCTGGTAGCCCGCATATTTTACAATATTTTGGAGGAGCCACGATATTTCATGAAACGAAATTTTGGTTTCGGATCCTTAATGGTCTTCGAGCCATTTTATAGCGACGGAATGCTTTATTTGACATTTCCTATTTGTCAGATAAATTCGATGGAGTACGTACAAATATTGGAAGACAAATTACTGCCATTTTGGGAAAGCATCAACAATGAAGGACTCGTTTTTCACCAGGACAATGTGTCAGTTCATAAAATTCGCCATTCTTTAGAATGGTTAAAATCAAAAAAATATTCAAAGTATAAACTGGTCCTCATGTTCTTCCGACCAGAATGCGATCGAAAAAACCTCCAATACCAAACTGTATTTAACCTCAAAGAAGTGATTATCGATAAATGGCGGACAATCGATGAAAAATTTCGAAAAAATTTGTTAAACAGTATGATGGGTAGAATTTGAACTTATGCAAAATAACGGAGACCCTACCCATTATTGATTAAAGTTATATATTATTTAAGTTTTTAAAAATTATATTCTGTACTCAAAAGTATGGTGTTCTAAGAAAATTTTGCCGATTCTGTCATCTGTTGTAATCATTCTACCTTCGGCCTCATATAATTTGCCCACTTACTTGAAGCTAGCACAATAAATCGGCTATATCTTCAAGAGTTGTTGAGATTTTCACTTGAAATTTCATAGGTACATTCTTGCATTAGTGTAGATTCGAATTAAATCCAAATACAAAATTAAATTTTTTGAATGCGAGAATGAGGTCCCTTTAATTGCAGTATTTTTGGGATTTTATACACATTTGGGGATTTTATCCACCCTACCACGCGTCGTCCAAATCGATCCACATTTTGGGGTTTTGCAATTTTAGGAAAATATTCCATTAAAAATTGTTGAAATTTATATTTGGTGTGCAACAAACACTTAGTACAATTATTGATATAGTTATACTTTTTAGCATGTTTCATATATTTTTATTTCAAGTAACTATCGGTATTCCTACGGTGGAGGGTATTTATGTGGTACAGGGTATTATGTCTTTGTACATATGTTTGTAACAGGCAAAAGGAAACGAGATAGCCATATGGTTTTGAGAATATGCATAGAATCACTTTTTAAATCGATTTATGCATGTCCATGTTAAATTGTAAACAAAGTACAGGTCGCATTTATGATCCGAATTGGATGAAATTTGAAATAGGACGAACCCTATTGGAATCGGGAAAAGTGGGTTTGATTTAGATATAACTCCCATATATTTTTTCGTCCGATTTAATGTAAATGGTGCACCAAAGTCCCTATATATATTTCGATTTGCACGAAATTTGGTATAACGTAATGAATTAGGCCTGGAATGGTGTGTGTGTTAAGTTTCCTGAAAATCAGTCCAGATTTAGATATAGCTCCCATATATATTTTTGTCCAATTTAATGTTAATGGTGTACCAAAGTCCCTATATAACTTTCAATTTGCACAAAATTTGGTATATCATAATGAATTGGGGCCAGAATGATGTGTGCTAGATTTCGTGAAAATCGGTTCAGATTTAGATATAGCTCCCATATATACATTTTCGTCCAATTTAAGGTAAGTGGTGTACCAAAGTTCCTTTTATATCTTTCGATTTGCACGAAATTTGGCACAGCGTACTGAATTAGGACTAGAATGACGTGTGTTAAGTTTCCTGAAAATCGGTTCAGATTTAGATATGGCTCCTATATATAGTTTCGTTCGATTTTAAGTAAAACATGCACAAAAGTTAGACCGTTTGCTACAAAATTTTGCACAACGTTCTGAAATTAGTATTGTCTAACGTTTGCCAAGTTTTGTAAGAATCGGTTCCGATTTTGATATAGTTCCCACATATAGTTTCGTTCGATTTGAAGAGAATGGTACACCAAACCCAAAGTTAGGCCGATTGACACAACATTTTGCGCAATGTACCGAAGTTAATATTTTTTAGCATGTGTAAAGTTTTGTTGAAATCGGTTGAAATTTGGATAGAGCTACCATATATATTCTCTCCCGATTTTAATGAAATGATGCACCAAGAACTCAAAATATGGCCGATATGCGCAAAGCATGCTGAAATTAATATAACCTAACCTGTGACAAGTTTCTATGGAATCGGTTTAGATTTCGATATAGCTTTTATATATTTTTTTGCGTCAAATTTTTACCACATGGTGCACCAAACTCCTGATGTTTATCAGATATTTATTCAAATATCCAACGGGTGTCCGATTGATATTTGCTTTAAATTGATCATCATTACTTTAATAAATTTAACACTAGATTGCCGAAGGCGGTCATTTTGACCGTTTTTCAATTTCAAGTACAAAAACAACTGTGCATATAATGACACTTTTTTTTAAAAATCTGGCGACTTTTTGTACCGCATAGAATTACGTTTATTATAAAAAAAGTCACCAAATTGTAAAAAGCTGTGTCATTATATACACAGTTGTTATTTTACTTGAAATTGAAAAAAAGGTCAAAATGACCGCCTTCGGCAATCTAGTGTTAAGAATCTCGATTGGTTCATGCTTAAGTCCTGCACTGTGCAATTAACAAGTGTCTGAATGCTTGAACTTACTGTTTCATACTTCTTATTCTTCGGGATAGAGGGAATACAACTTGTTTGGCCCTCCCACCATTTGTTATATAAAGCATTACGACTTTAATTACAAATGATATACTTTTACAATGGAAATTATTCATTTGATAGAACTTCAAAGATGCCACCCTGTCAGCAACAATTTCGATATATCATTTTAAAGGCATTAACTCATTACGTACTTTTAACACACATATAAGCTTATATGTGGGCATTAACATAACTTAAGATTCATTATGTCTTCTAAATGTTAATTGACATAGTCTCATTAATCAATGTCATAATTGATATTTATTTTGCGCATACATACATATATACGTATGTAGACATTATTATTGCGCATTTGTTTGTAACATGCATACGCAAAAGTAGTCATAATAGCATTAGAGTATGCAATCACTGAGTGAATTTTTACTTTAGTCGTTTATTTCGAAATTGGTTTAAGGTAATTTTTTCTTATATTGAGATATTTAAAAATTTGGGTTTGATTTGTTTCAAAAATATTATTAAGTGACATTTATTTGTTTGTGGCTATGTACCTTTAAGAATGATCGAATATATAACGTGATATTTTTTGTAAACGTTTCTTGAACAGCAAGATTTGTTTCAGAACTTAAAATGAACTTAAATAAAACATAAATAAATGGCTAAATCTTAAAAAAACATATATGTAATAGAAATATATCAAAATGTCAAAAGTACGACCAGAACGAAGTTAGCGCACTTGTTTCGGTGCCTCCTTTAAAATATTCAAAAACTATGCGGAGAAAACTACAATTTATTCATAATATTCCATTGTCAGTCATTATTAAATGTTAAACTTTGTATTGAAAATTTTCGATAATTCCATCCACTCAGTAAAATATCGAAGTAAACAAGTTGTCGCAACTATTCGACAACATTGTTGACAGCGAATGAATTTCCATGAGACCAGAACATACACACTCTTGTAACTTCAATTCATACACACAGATTTTCATGAATATTAATGATTTTATTACATAAAAAAAAATTGCATGCCATTTAACAATATATGTGTGTATAAATGAATACCAGCTAGTTTATTTATCCCAGATGGATGCGAATATTATTGATATGTTTGGCTTTTATAAACTTACTTTCGAAACGGTCACAAGGGAAGGATTAATTTGGTGCAAGTAGGATTTATGTATAATTCCACAATAAACGCGAAGCAAAGCCGAACAGTACCGAGTATATGCATATATATACATATGCTCATAAATTCAAATAAATAATGTATCATATATTTATACAAATCAGATTTCAAGCAATACTGACAGACGAATTATAATCGAAAATATAAATTAACAAGCGATAAAAGCATTAGGTTCAGCCGCGCCGAACATTGGATAACCTCCACTATATGTATACTGAAAGGTACTTGGAATTAAAATTCCAAAAAGTGGACCTATACCGACAATTCTACAACCCGATTTATGTAAACCGTTATGTACGCCAAATACAAATTTCACCGATTTTTAATGGAGATTATCCTAAAAACTTAAAACGAAAAACGTGTACCGATATTGATAACGCATAGTAGAGTGGAACATGTGTACAAAATCCTCAAACTACTGCAATTTAGAGTGCAAAGTTATATGAGGCTATGGCTAAAGGGGGACCAATATTAGTTCCGTTCCAGAACCTAAAAGAATCTACTCATTTTATATGTTTTGTAACTTTTTACTCGAAAACCTTTCCTCAACCCACAAAACTGGTAAAACATTGAATCAAATTTAAGAGAGCACAAAACAAAATGGCGTTCTCTTTGTAAACTTTTTACTCGAGAAATTTGGCCGAGTAAAAATGGTAAACAGGAATGCCTACTCCTGATTGGCTGTTATGTTGGTTTTGAAGTATTGCCATCTAATTTTGGCCTATTTACTAGATTTGCGTTCCCGAACTTTTCAAATTATTTCGTACTCTGAGAGCAATTTTGAAATTCTTCCCTTTTACTAGATTTACTATTAAACAAGTGAAAAAGCGGGCCGAACTTTGGATACCCTCCACCATAGATATACTGACAGGTACTATAAATGAACATACCAAAAAGTGGACCTATACCGACATTTCTAAAAACGGATTATGTAAACCATAATAAAAATTATAGAAATTTTTAAAGGATAATTACACCCTCAGCCTTATGTCTAATGAGGTTCTAGACCCCTTGTTTCTTGGACTAAATCCGTTTCTGAAAATTTACATTTCAGCGTATTCGGTAGAAAAACGCGCCCAAGAACCCCAAAATACCGAAAACTGGGTGTACCCGTATATGGGGGATATCCGAAAAAAAAGACCTATATTTATAGTTTTTCGTGGAGAGATTTGGTACCTATTAAAAACCCAATGTGTTAAATTTCAACGTATTCGGTTGAAAAACGCGCAAAAGAACCCCAAAATACCGAAAATTGAGGAGTGCCCTTATATGGGGGATATCCGAAAAAATTAACCTATAATGTTATATGAGAGCTATGCCTAAACGTGGACCGATATATCCCATCTTCGAACTTGACCTGCCTGCAGACAAAAGACAACCCTATGCAAAATTTCAGCACCCTTACTGAATTCCTTCAGAAGATAGCGTGATTACAACAGACGGACGGACACGGCTAGATCGTCTTAGAATTTTACCCTGATCAAGAATATATATACTTTATAGGGTCGGAAATGAATATTTCGAATAGTTACAAACGGAATGACAAAATTAATATACCCTCCATACTATGGTGGAGGGTATAAAAAGTACTGGAACAGACCAATTGATTACATAGCTAAGAATTGGGGAATACTTGCGTTATGACTATGAGGGGCTGTGCCTAATTAATGACCGATATAGCTCAATTGCGAACCCAATATTTTAGTTTTGTATCTCAATTCCTTCCTTCCCATTATATGGGAGATGCCTAAATTCTGGCCGATATATTTCATCATCGTCAGGTTCCAGGTTTTTCATCGAGATATCCTTAGAATGCGAAATGGGGACAACCTCTAAAGTATATATGTGAAATATATATATAAATCTGAACCGAACTTGGCATATATCAATCTAGACCTAATTCAGAACTCTGAGCTAATTTTTTTTTTTCTTAATCGGACCATTATTGGGCTAAAATCGGACAAAATTATATATGGGAGCTATAAATAAATTTGAACCGTTTTTTGCCCCAATTTCAAATTTGCCAAGTTTCATCCAAATCCGATCATAAATGCAACCTGTACTTTGTTCACAAAAATACATGGACGGACGGACATGCATAAATACACACAGAAAGTGATTCTATGCGTATTCTCAAAAGGAACCATGTGTCTATCTCGATTCCTTTTGCCTGTTACAAACATATGCACAAAGACATAATACCCTGTACCACAGTGTGGTAAAGGGTATAAAAAGGAGGCTATATGGGGATTATACTTAAAAAGGGGCGAATATTAATAACACTGTGCTACAAAATAACAAAAAACAATTTTTCAGGGGTTCTAATGTACCAATTCTGTTTAGTTGGAGTCTCTGGATCACGAAAATACCTTTGGTTTTTCTGGTTCACTTCGAAAATTAATTTTATAACGGTAAATATAGAGAAAAACGAGGTTTCATGGATTTTCCATTTGAAACTTGAATAACTTATTTACTATATAACGGATTTATATTATTCTTTTTTTCTTTCGAAGAGTACAATTTTTCCTTTCAAACAAGATATATATTTGGTAAATCGGTTGAGTATTGGCTGAGTTACAGCGGTTGAAATGTGAAAAAATACGAATAAAATGACAAAATTTATTTTTCTTCGGACTGTACGATGAAATTATGATATCAAGTCTATATAAGTTTTATTATATTACGGGGAAGAAAATTAAATTAGCTTTCGAAAATGATAAAAATCAAAAAAATCGGTTAAAAAATGGATGACTTATACACATTTTTGTATTGATTCTATGCATATTCTCTAAAGGAAATATGGGTCTGTATCGTTTCCTTTTACAGACCGTTATGTTTGTAGCAGGCAAAGGAAGGAGACCCGTAGTTCCGCATAGAATAAATACAAAAATGTGTATAAATCATCCATTTTTTAACCGATTTTTTTTATTATTATCATTTTCGAAAGCTAATTTAATTTTCTTCCCCGTAATATAATAAAACTTATATGGCTTGATATCATAATTTCATCGTACAGTAGAAAAATAAATTTTGTCATTTTAGGCGTATTTTTTCACATTTCAAATGCTGTAACTCAGCCAATACTGAACCCATTTACCAAATATATATATCTTGTTTGAAAGGAAAAATTGTACTCTTCGAAAGAAAAAAAGAATAAT